>NC_059455.1:99248781-99303781 GCF_905237065.1 Salmo salar
AAAAGTGCGTCACCAATCAGGTCCTGGTAGAGTCTACAAAAGCTGAGAACCACCACAAATCAGCTGCTGAAATGGCCCTAGTGGAGTCTGGGTAAACTCCAATCAGCAAGCATCCAACAGAGAGAACGTTGAATGGTCTCGGACATAACCTGGTTCAGCATCTTTCAATGATTTGTAGTTTTGAGGGACTTACATTTTTTTGCAGTGAGGACATTTTGCGAGCGTGTTAAATCTGAGCTCCATCCACTGCAGAGGAAAAGACAAGCAGCTGTTAGAGAGAACAGAGAATACACCTCTCTCTCTCTCTCTCTCTCTCAGGTTAATACAAACACATTATTAATTCAAACACATTATTCAGTTCTACTCTACAATCAAGTAATGACTACCGAAGGTCCAGTCAATGATCCCCATCAATCAAACCTCCATCTTTCTTTTTGTTGTCCGTGATGCTGGTGTAGGTTGTCACGATTAAGGGACCTGACGTTAGTTTTAAGTATAATTCATTTCATGTTGCTCATCGATTTGAGTTGATTAAGGGGTTAGTTGAAGGTTGTTATGAAGTGAATAAAAGCCCCAAGGTCGCCGTGGAAACCCCCAGCTCATAGAGACCTGGTCTGTAGAGGTGTTGTCGTTGAGAGCCAGATCAGAAGGTGGCGTGGCAGAGTCCTCGTTACCCTAGACACCAAGACGCATAACGGCAACAACCTTTAACAACACGCCAGGGTACTGCTACTGTAGGTAGGCTACGTCCCAAATGGCACCCTATGGGTTCTGGACTAAAGTAGTGCACTATATAGGGAATAGGGTTCTATAGGGCTCTGGTCTAAAGTAGTGCACTATATAGGGTATAGGGTGCCATAGGGTTCTGGTCTAAAGTAGTGCACTCTATAGGGAATAGGGTGCCATAGGACTCTGGTCTAAAGTAGTGCACTATATAGGGAATAGGGTTCCATAGGGCTCTGGTCTAAAGTAGTGCACTATGTAGGGAATAGGGTGCCATAGGGCTCTGGTCTAAAGTAGTGCACTATATAGGGAATAGGGTGCCATAGGGCTCTGGTCTAAAGTAGTGCACTATATAGGGAATAGGGTGCTATAGGGCTCTGGTCTAAAGTAGTGCACTATATAGGGAATAGGGTGCCATTTGGGGTGCAGCCTGGGGATCAATACATCACTTCATACTCCTTATGGACTGTGGCCGTACCGACACCTCCAACTGTTGAGGAACTGCGTCTCCTTTAATGAAACAAAGTGGCCCAGATTCACACACAGTGGAAAAAACCAAAACAAAATGGTTGATCAAAGTGGAATGTAGCTGGGATCTGTATTGAATAGCAATGGAGAGGTCCCGTGTAGCTCAGTTGGTAGAGCGTGGTGTTTGCAACGCCAGGGTTGTGGGTTCGATTCCCACGGGGGGGGGACCAGTACGGGAAAAAAATGTATGAAATGTACGCATTCACTACTGTAAGTCGCTCTGGATAAGAGCGTCTGCTAAAATGACTAAAATGTAAATGAGAGTGTATTCATATTTTAATTCTGCTTTGTTCAAGCTTGTTCCACACTAGTCTGTGAATCCAGCGTACGTGAATCCAGCGTACGTGAATCCAGTGTTCGCTAACACCAGTAGACTGTTGGCGATTGAGACATTTCAGCAGCAGCTAATCTCTACAATAAAGACAGGCTAACTAAACAGCCAATTCAAAACGTTGCTAGTTAACCGTTGAGCTAAGCATTAATGTCGCGGACTCACTGTCACCTTTCCACTGACGCTGTTATGGGAAAGCTGGGATTCCCTCTGCTAAACCAGAAGGCTATGTAATTCAGAACAACAATAAAAAAATATATATATTTTAAGAATAGTCTAATAGACTAAAGAATAGTCTCAATATCAGCCCTGGTCTAATTCACCACTGTAGCCATCAGCCCTGGTCTAATACACCAATGTAGCCATCAGCCCTGGTCTAATACACCACTGCAGCCATCAGCCCTGGTCTAATACACCACTGTAGCCTCAACATCAGCCCTGGTCTAATACACCAATGTAGCCATCAGCCCTGGTCTAATACACCACTGTAGCCTCAACATCAGCCCTGGTCTAATACACCACTGTAGCCATCAGCCCTGGTCTAATACACCACTGTAGCCATCAGCCCTTGTCTAATTCACCACTGTAGCCATCAGCCCTGGTCTAATACACCACTGTAGCCATCAGCCCTGGCCTAATACACCACTGTAGCCATCAGCCCTGGTCTAATACACCACTGTAGCCATCAGCCCTGGTCTAATTCACCACTGTAGCCATCAGCCCTGGTCTAATTCACCACTGTAGCCATCAGCCCTGGTCTAATACACCACTGTAGCCATCAGCCCTGGTCTAATTCACCACTGTAGCCATCAGCCCTGGTCTAATACACCACTGTAGCCATCAGCCCTGGTCTAATACACCACTGCAGCCATCAGCCCTGGTCTAATACACCACTGTAGCCATCAGCCCTGGTCTAATTCACCACTGTAGCCATCAGCCCTGGTCTAATACACCACTGTAGCCTCAATATCAGCCCTGGTCTAATACACCACTGTAGCCATCAGCCCTGGTCTAATTCACCACTGCAGCCATCAGCCCTGGTCTAATTCACCACTGTAGCCATCAGCCCTGGTCTAATTCACCACTGTAGCCATCAGCCCTGGTCTAATTCACCACTGTAGCCATCAGCCCTGGTCTAATACACCACTGTAGCCTCAATATCAGCCCTGGTCTAATACACCACTGTAGCCATCAGCCCTGGTCTAATACACCACTGTAGCCATCAGCCCTGGTCTAATACACCACTGCAGCCATCAGCCCTGGTCTAATACACCACTGTAGCCATCAGCCCTGGTCTAATACACCACTGCAGCCATCAGCCCTGGTCTAATACACCACTGTAGCCATCAGCCCTGGTCTAATTCACCACTGTAGCCATCAGCCCTGGTCTAATTCACCACTGTAGCCATCAGCCCTGGTCTAATACACCACTGCAGCCATCAGCCCTGGTCTAATACACCACTGCAGCCATCAGCCCTGGTCTAATACACCACTGTAGCCATCTGCCCTGGTCTAATACACCACTGTAGCCATCAGCCCTGGTCTAATTCACCACTGTAGCCATCAGCCCTGGTCTAATACACCACTGCAGCCATCAGCCCTGGTCTAATACACCACTGTAGCCTCAACAGGACTTTGATAAGAGGACTCTGGTGTATATCAGGGCTTGATGAAAAGCCTTTACACCCAGTAACTCACCAGACTGAGGGTTGACCACGTGTTTTATACAGTAGCATAACACTGTAGTTATTTCACTTTATGGGAGGTTAAGTGTCTTGATCGAGGGCACAATGGCAGGAGATAGTAGGCCTACATGTGACCCAGAGACCAGTAGACTTCTCCTGTCAATACCACATTTACACTGACTTCTTCACGTAGGCTATATAGAGATGCCGATTATTGGTCGTGGAAATGTGGTTCAAAGTCATGATACAGTTGAAGTCGGAAGTTTACATACACTCAGGTTGGAGTCATTAAAACTCATTTTTCAACCACTCCACACATTTCTTGTTAACAAACTATAGTTTTGGCAAGTCGGTTAGGATATCTACTTTGTGCATGACACAAGTAATTTTTCCAACAATTATTTACAGAGGCCTACCTTCAAACTCAGTGCCTCTTTGTTTGACATCATGGGGAAATCAAAAGGAAATCAACCAAGACCTCAAAACATTGTAGACCTCAACAAGTCTGGTTCATCCTTGGGAGCAATTTCCAAACATCTGAAGGTACCACCTTCATCTGTACAAACAATAGTACGCAAGTATAAACACCATGGGACCACGCAGCCGTCATACCGCTCAGGAAGGAGACTTGTTCTGTCACCTGGAGATGAACGTACTTTGGGGTGAAAAGTGCAAATCAATCCCAGAACAACAGCAAAGGACCTTGTGAAGATGCTGGAGGAAACAGGTACAAAAATATCTATATCCACAGTAAAACGAGTCCTATATCGACATAACCTGAAAGGCCGCTCGGCAAGGAAGAAGCCACTGCTCCAAAACCACCATAAAAAAGCCAGACTACGGTTTGCAACTGCACATGGGAACAAAAATCGTACTTTTTGGAGAAATGTCCTCTGGTCTGATGAAACAAAAATAGAACTGTTTGGCCATAATGACCATCGTTATGTTAGGAGGAAAAGGGGGAAGCTTGTAAGCCGAAGAACACCATCCCAACCGTGAAGCATGGGGGTGGCAGCATCATGTTGTGGGGTGCTTTGCTGCAGGAGGGACTGGTGCACTTCACAAAATAGATGGCATCATGAGGATGGAAAATTATGTGGATATATTGAAGCAACATCTGAAGACATCAGTCAGGAAGTTAAAGCTTGGTCGCAAATGGGTCTTCCAAATGGACAATGACCCCAAGCATACTTCCAAAGTTGTGGCAAAATGGCTTAAGGACAACAGGGTCAAGGTATTGGAGTGGCCATCACAAAGCCCTGACCTCAATCCTATTGAAAATTTGTGGACAGAACTGAAAAAGCGTGTGCGAGCAAGGAGGCCTACAAACCTGACTCAGTTACACCAGCTCTGTCAGGAGGATTGGGCCAAAATTCACCCAACTTATAGTGGGAAGCTTGTGGAAGGCTACCCGAAACGTTTGACCCAAGTTAAACAATTTAAAGGCAATGCTACTAAATACTAATTGAGTGTATGCAAACATCAGACCCACTGGGAATGTGATGAAATAAATAAAAGCTGAAATAAATCAATCTCTCTACTATTATTCTGACATTTCACATTCTTAAAATAAAGTGGTGATACTAACTGACCTAAGACAGGGAATTTTTACCTGGATTAACCTCTTGACGGTCGCCTAGGATAGGGGGCACCACAGCGCATTTTGAAAGAAATTCGTGCCCATTTTAAACGGCCTACTACTCAAACTCAGAAGCTAGGATATGCATATAATTAATACTTGTGGATAGGAAACACCCTACAGTTTCTAAAACTGTTTGAATGGTGTCTGTGAGTATAACAGAACTCATATGGCAGTCAAAACCCCGAGACAGATCGAAACAGGAAGTGGAATTCTGAATTGCGAACTCAACTTCATCACGTTGCCTATTAATCACACCGTGAGCTATGGTTCATTGAGCACTTCCTATTGCTTCCACTAGATGTCCCCAGTCTTTACAAAGTGATTTGAGTCTCCTACTGTGAAAACTGACAGAATGACACGCTGTGGAACGTGGTCACATGGGGAGGGCCATCACCATTATGACGCCGGCGCCCCTGGCTACCCTCCCCTTTCGAAACGTTTTGAAAGACAATGCAATCGTTCCCCTCGAATCTTATTGGAGCTCTGGTTGAAAAAGGCCCTAAAGATTTATGTTATACAACGTTTGACATGTTTGAACGAACCTAAATAAGAAAAAAATGCATTTTGTTGAAAGAGTAGCCCCGCGCACGTCGGAACTTTTGGTGCAGCCTTCAGAACGCGCTAACAACAACAAGCTAATGGAACATAAAGGATGAACTTTTTCGAACGAAAATACATTTGTTGTGGACCTGGGATTCCTGGAAGTGCCTAAGGATGAAGATAATCAAAGGTAAGGGATTATTGACAATAGTATACAAGACTAGATTTGATATGCGATTGTTCCAAGATGGCTAGCCTATTGCTATTGCTAGCCTATTGTTCTGAGTATCGCATCCCCTTTTATCGCAAAGTGTGATTACCCAGTAAAGTTATTTTTAAATCTGGCATTACAGGCGCTTTCAAGAGATATTCATCTATAAATCTTAGAATGACAATATTACATTTTTAAAATGTTTTCGAATAGTAATTTAGTAAATTGTAGCGCTGTTTCATCGGATGCATTTGAGGGAAAATAGTTAGTCAACGTTACGCACCGATGTAAAATGCTGTTTTTATATATAAATATGAACTTTATCGAACAAAAGCATGTATTGTGTAACATGATGTCCTAGGGGTGTCATGAAGATTGTCAAAGGTTAGTGCTGCATTTAGCTGTTTTTTGGTTATTTGTGATGCATGTGGTTGGTCGGAAAATGGATATGTGGCTACTTTTACAATATACTCCTCTAACATAATCGAATGTTTTGCTTTTGCTGTAAAGCCTTTCTGAAATCGGACAACGTGGTTCGATTCAGGAGAGGTGTATCTATAAAACGATATAATTTGAGAAAAAAATTGAAAAAAAAAAAGTATTACATTTTGTTATGCTAATGGCGATAGGATTTTTCGCTGGATGTCCGTCCCGCATACGGGATGGAGGCCGCACAGGGGTTAAATGTCAGGAATTGTGAAAAACTGAGTTTAAACGTATTTGGCTAAGGTGTATATAAACTTCCGACTTCAACTGTAAGTCATGGAAAAGTCACGATAAGTTAATGGAAAAGTCACGATAAGTCATGGAAAAGTCACAATAAGTCATGGAAAAGTCACGATAAGTCATGGAAAAGTCATGAAATTCCATGTGTTAAAATGTGTATGAACCCTTAACAGTGATTAATCAGAGGTCTGTCTCTATAGCATATTGTCATTTGGGAATTTCTGTGAATGGACCAACTTGAAAAAAAAAGACATCCCAAGTCAAACACTGAGAACCACACACACAGTCTTTGTCTTATTAGCCTGATCCCAGATCTGTTTGTGCCGTCTTGCCAAACTCCTACGATCACTGTCGTTGGCAAGACTGCACAACAAATGTATTAAGCGTCTCAGTGCAGGAGTGCTGTTTTGCCTTTTCGATTATATGGGAATGGACAAGGGAGACCTGATCCTAGACCAGCACTTCCACTCTGAGACGCTTTATGAATACAGGCTAGTCTCTGATAGGCCAGAAGGTGCTGACTGCTGTTCAGAGGGCACACTGATTGGCCACATACGAGGAAGGCGTTTCCACAGTGGCCACAGACCACCCTCGTGCCCTCAGGCTGGACTGGCAGGGCTGGCTGGGCCGGCTGCTCCTCTGGAATCACCATCACAGAGCTCAGGTTGATGATGCGTCTGCTGTGGGGGTGGGGCACAGAGAGGGGGAGGGGTTACCATACATTAGTGATGGATCATTTTGTTTACCCATGTTTCCCAGGTAAGTTGGTTACTGATTGTCAGTTTGTTATTGGATTCATGGTATTGAACATTTCCGTATGGAAGAACATCCATCAGGCTGTTTTGAAAAACTATCAGGATTTTACTTTTCCTCCTACTGGACTCTGGACCAGCAAGGATTTACCTACTGGACTCTGGACCAGCAAGGATTTACCTACTGGACTCTGGACCAGCAAGGATTTACCTACTGGACTCTGGACCAGCAAGGATTTACCTACTGGACTCTCGACCAGCAAGGATTTACCTACTGGACTCTCGACCAGCAAGGATTTACCTACTGGACTCTCGACCAGCAAGGATTTACCTACTGGACTCTAGACCAGCAAGGATTTACCTACTGGACTCTGGACCAGCAAGGATTTACCTACTGGACTCTGGACCAGCAATGATTTACCTACTGGACTCCGGACCAGCAATGATTTACCTACTGGACTCTAGACCAGCAAGGATTTACCTACTGGACTCTAGACCAGCAAGGATTTACCTACTGGACTCTGGACCAGCAAGGATTTACCTACTGGACTCTGGACCAGCAATGATTTACCTACTGGACTCTGGACCAGCAATGATTTACCTACTGGACTCCGGACCAGCAAGGATTTATCTACTGGACTCTGGACCAGCAAGGATTTACCTACTGGAGTCTCGACCAGAAAGGATTTACCTACTGGAGTCTCGACCAGCAAGGATTTACCTACTGGACTCTGGACCAGCAAGGATTTACCTACTGGACTCTGGACCAGCAAGGATTTACCTACTGGAGTCTTGACCAGCAAGGATTTACCTACTGGAGTCTAGACCAGCAAGGACTTACCTACTGGACCAGAAACCCTGTGTGCACTGTATGCATTCCTGGGGCTGCTGTGGACATCCTATCACCTACCAGTTGGGTCTGGGACATCCTATCACCTACCAGTTGGGTCTGGGACATCCTATCACCTACCAGTTGGGTCTGGGACATCCTATCACCTACCAGTTGGGTCTGGGACATCCTATCACCTACCAGTTGGGTCTGGGACATCCTATCACCTACCAGTTGGGTCTGGGACATCCTATCACCTACCAGTTGGGTCTGGGACATCCTATCACCTACCAGTTGGGTCTGGGACATCCTATCACCTACCAGTTGGGTCTGGGACATCCTATCACCTACCAGTTGGGTCTGGGACATCCTGTCACCTACCAGTTGGGTCTGGGACATCCTATCACCTACCAGTTGGGTCTGGGACATCCTATCACCTACCAGTTGGGTCTGGGTCATCCTATCACCTACCAGTTGGGTCTGGGACATCCTATCACCTACCAGTTGGGTCTGGGGCATCCTATCACCTACCAGTTGGGTCTGGGACATCCTATCACCTACCAGTTGGGTCTGGGGCATCCTATCACCTACCAGTTGGGTCTGGGACATCCTATCACCTACCAGTTGGGTCTGGGACATCCTATCACCTACCAGTTGGGTCTGGGGCATCCTATCACCTACCAGTTGGGTCTGGGACATCCAATCACCTACCAGTTGGGTCTGGGACATCCTATCACCTACCAGTTGGGTCTGGGGCATCCTATCACCTACCAGTTGGGTCTGGGGCATCCTATCCTCCTAGATGAGTCTTTGCAGATGAGGAGACAGTTACAGGGACACCGAACATACTTCTTCCCAGTCGGTGGGTTTTTGATGGGCTGAAAGAAAGAAACCACTTTTAACTACATTTAAATCCATTTTAAACCAGTTTTGCTATTGAATCCTCTCTGTAAAGTACACAGTCTGTATTTCTAACATCTGGCTCTTATTTAAAGCATCATTTCATTGCTAGTGAAATTACATAATAAAAATCACAATAACACTGTCACGTGTAATCCCTCTCCGGACTCTAGGTCACCAGGCTGCTCGTTATGGCACACACCATCGTTACACACACCTGCGCGGCGTCAGACTCACCTGGACTCCATCACTTCCCTGAGTACCTTCCCTATATATATATATATATATATATATATATATATATATATATATAGTCCAGGTGAGTCTGACGCCGTGCAGGTGTGTGTAACGATGGTGGGAGGGATATATATATATATATATGTCACTCCCTTTGGTTCCTTCCCAGGCGTCTCTGTTTCATGGTCTGTTAGTGTTTCTATGGGCTGTTAGTGTTTCAGGTCTGTGGTCTGTTAGTGTTTCATGGTCTGTTAGTGTTTCATGGCCTGTTAGTGTTTCAGGGTCTGTTAGTGTTTCAGGGTCTGTTAGTGTTTCAGGTCTGTGGTCTGTTAGTGTTTCATGGTCTGTTAGTGTTTCATGGTCTGTTAGTGTTTCGAGGTCTGTTAGTGTTTCAGGGTCTGTTAGTGTTTCAGGGTCTGTTAGTGTTTCAGGGTCTGTTAGTGTTTCAGGGTCTGTTAGTGTTTCAGGGTCTGTTAGTGTTTCATGGCCTGATAGTGTTTCATGGCCTGTTAGTGTTTCGAGGTCTGTTAGTGTTTCAGGGTCTGTTAGTGTTTCATGGCCTGTTAGTGTTTCATGGTCTGTTAGTGTTTCAGGGTCTGTTAGTGTTTCATGGGCTGTCAGTGTTTCATGGGCTGTGTGCTGTTAGTGTTTCATGGGCTGTTAGTGTTTCATGGTCTGTTAGTGTTTCATGGGCTGTCAGTGTTTCATGGTCTGTGTGCTGTTAGTGTTTCATGGCCTGTTAGTGTTTCGTGGCCTGATAGTGTTTCATGGTCTGTTAGTGTTTCAGGTCTGTGTGCGGTTAGTGTTTCATGGCCTGTTAGTGTTTCATGGTCTGTGTGCTGTTAGTGTTTAATGGTCTGTTAGTGTTTCATGGCCTGATAGTGTTTCATGGCCTGTTAGTGTTTCATGGTCTGTTAGTGTTTCATGGTCTGTTAGTGTTTCATGGTCTGTTAGTGTTTCATGGGCTGTTAGTGTTTCATGGTCTGTTAGTGTTTCATGGCGTGTTAGTGTTTCATGGTCTGTTAGTGTTTCATGGTCTGTTAGTGTTTCATGGTCTGTTAGTGTTTCATGGTCTGTGTGCTGTTAGTGTTTCATGGCCTGTTAGTGTTTCATGGCCTGTTAGTGTTTCATGGCCTGTTAGTGTTTCATGGTCTGTTAGTGTTTCATGGTCTGTTAGTGTTTCATGGTCTGTTAGTGTTTCATGGTCTGTTAGTGTTTCATGGGCTGTCAGTGTTTCATGGTCTGTTAGTGTTTCATGGGCTGTTAGTGTTTCATGGCCTGTTAGTGTTTCATGGTCTGTTAGTGTTTCATGGCCTGTTAGTGTTTCATGGCCTGTTAGTGTTTCATGGTCTGTTAGTGTTTCATGGGCTGTCAGTGTTTCATGGCCTGTTAGTGTTTCTTGCTTCTGTATTATGTTCCATTTATTTTATTAAAACACTCACTCCCTGGACTTGCTTCCCAACTCTCATTACAGAGTCTCGTTACAAACACTCTCATTCACAGGGGACACACCCAATTACATTCCAATTAGTTGGTCATTTTGCAGAGTCATGGCCCCGGATTCAGGTATTACTACAAGCCCTGGTTGAGTCTAGACAGAGCAGAGCGTGGCAGTGCGACTGCTACTAACACCCTCTCGATGACGGGTCAGCCTCGACACGCACGGGTCGACTGACTCACTATTTGATCCCTCTCAGCTGAGACGACTGAGGCATTGGGAAACTTCTGGCTGTCAGACATCAACTGCTGCGGAACTGTGGGTAGTAGAAGAAAGAAGGAACGATCTCTATAGCCGCGTGAAACTAGACTGACCACCGCACTTGCAATTTGTTTTCACTTCACTTGGTGATACGTGAAAACAGAATTTGAGCTCGCAACATCTGTCTGCTTTAACAAGGGCTACAATTTTTACTCCACTCGTGTAAGAACAAAACCCAGCTAAACTTCATGACTATGCCGGTGTAGAGGAGTTACTACATTCGTATGGCACGTTAATAACCCATGTTATTACACTGTTACGACACAGGACTAAGAGTAAATCAATTTGAAGCTAAGCTAGACTTGTGAACGTGTATTTACACCGCAGCTGGATCAAACTTTACTTAGCCATGAAATGAGACCAGAAAGACCCAATGTGGTTAGAATCAGATCCATGGAGGAATACAGAATGTAGCTCTCCCACCCTCCCATCGGGTTTCTAAATCCACATCCATTTAATACGACAGGTCACATCCAGGTCTTTAGGATAGCTCTACCACTCTCCCATCGGGTTTCTAAATCCACATCCATTTAATACGACAGGTCACATCCAGGTCTTTAGGATAGCTCTACCACTCTCCCATCGGGTTTCTAAATCCACATCCATTTAATACGACAGGTCACATCCAGGTCTTTAGGATAGCTCTACCACTCTCCTATCGGGTTTCTAAATCCACATCCATTTAATACGACAGGTCACATCCAGGTCTTTAGGATAGCTCTACCACTCTCCTATCGGGTTTCTAAATCCACATCCATTTAATACGACAGGTCACATCCAGGTCTTTAGGATAGCTCTACCACTCTCCCATCGGGTTTCTAAATCCACATCCATTTAATACGACAGGTCACATCCAGGTCTTTAGGATAGCTCTACCACCCTCCCATCGGGTTTCTAAATCCACATCCATTTAATACGACAGGTCACATCCAGGTCTTTAGGATAGCTCTACCACCCTCCCATCGGGTTTCTAAATCCACATCCATTTAATACGACAGGTCACATCCAGGTCTTTAGGATAGCTCTACCACTCTCCCATCGGGTTTCTAAATCCACATCCATTTAATACGACAGGTCACATCCAGGTCTTTAGGATAGCTCTACCACTCTCCCATCGGGTTTCTAAATCCACATCCATTTAATACGACAGGTCACATCCAGGTCTTTAGGATAGCTCTACCACTCTCCCATCGGGTTTCTAAATCCACATCCATTTAATACGACAGGTCACATCCAGGTCTTTAGGATAGCTCTACCACTCTCCCATCGGGTTTCTAAGTCCACATCCCAAACAGCACCTTATTCCCTACATAGTATGCTACTTTGAGCAGAACCGTACGGGCCTGGTGGAAGGATAGGGTGTTAAATGTACCCAGCTCTACTGACAGACAGACACATTAGCTCCCTGTCATTCAACGTGTGTGTGTGTGTGTGTGTGTGTGTGTGTGTGTCCACTGTGGGCTCACAGAACAACCATCATAGTGGAAACTGAAGGATGTCGAGTTAAAATCCCTCTCCTAGTCTCTGATGGTGATGTCACTACAGTGTGGATCCTCTCCTAGTCTCCGATGGTGATGTCACTACAGTGTGGATCCTCTCCTAGTCTCCGATGGTGATGTCACTACAGTGAGGATCCTCTCCTAGTCTCCGATGGTGATGTCACTACAGTGTGGATCCTCTCCTAGTCTCTGATGGTGATGTCACTACAGTGTGGATCCTCTCCTAGTCTCTGATGGTGATGTCACTACAGTGTGGATCCTCTCCTAGTCTCTGATGGTGATGTCACTACAGTGTGGATCCTCTCCTAGTCTCTGATGGTGATGTCACTACAGTGTGGATCCTCTCCTAGTCTCTGATGGTGATGTCACTACAGTGTGGATCCTCTCCTAGTCTCTGATGGTGATGTCACTACAGTGTGGATCCTCTCCTAGTCTCTGATCTGATGACCTAACACTGGCCTTAAGGTAGAATGATGGTGCTGAGAGAGAGAGACAGACAGAGAGACAGACAGAGAGACAGAGAGACAGAGACAGAGAGACAGAGAACAGAGAGACAGAGACAGACAGACAGAGACAGACAGACAGACAGACAGACAGACAGACAGACAGACAGACAGACAGACAGACACAGAGACACAGAGACACAGAGACACAGAGAGAGAGGCGAAGCAGCAGTAGGTTGAGAATTGACTAAGCAGTAGAATCATCATCAGTCTGCATGCTGAGTCTGCATGCTGAGTCTTACCGTGGCCTCGTTGCACACGGTGCACTTCACCACGTGCTGATGCAGCTTGCCATCCAGGTTAATGAGAGACTGGCACACCCGGCAGTTGATGACAGGTACCCCCCCTGGGTCGGGACTGGCGATGGCTGTGTAGGGTGGAGGGAGTTCAGCTGGAGGACACACACACACACACACACACACACACACACACACACACACACACACACACACACAGCACCTGGTTTAATGACACATTACATACAGTTGAAGTGGGAAGTTTACATACACTCAGGTTGGAGTCATTCAAACTCGTTTTTCAACCACTCCACAAATGTCTTGTTAACAAACTATAGTTTTGGCAAGTCGGTTAGGACATCTACTTTGTGCATGACACAAGTCATTTTTCCAACAATTATTTACAGACAGATTATTTCCCTTATAATTCACTGTATCACAATTCGAGTGGGTCAGAAGTTTACATACACTAAGTTGACTGTGCCTTTAAACAGCTTGGAAAATTCCAGAAAATGATGTCATGGCTTTAGAAGCTTCTGATAGGTTAATTGACATCATTTGAGTCAATTGGAGGTGTACCTGTGGATGTATTTTAAGGCCTATCTTCAAACTCAGTGCCTCTTTGCTTGACATCATGGGAAAATCAAAAGAAAAATCTGCCAAATAATTGTAGACCTCCACATGTCTGGTTCACCCTTGGGAGCAATTTCCAAACGCCTGAAGGTACCACGCTCATCTGAACAAACAATAATACGCAAGTATAAACACCATGGGACCAAGCAGCCGTCATACCGCTCAGGAAGGAGACGCGTTCTGTCTCCTAGAGATGAATGTACTTTGGTGTGAAAAGCGCAAATCAATCCCTGAACAACAGCAAAGGACCTTGTGAAGATGCTGGAGGAAACGGGTACAAAAGTATCTATATCCACAGTAAAACAAGTCCTATATCGACATATCCTGAAAGGCCGCTCAGCAAGGAAGAAGCCACTGCCCCAAAACCACCATAAAAAAGCCAGACTAAGGTTTGCAACTGCACATGGGGACAAAGATCGTACTTTTTGGAGAAATGTCCTCTGGTCTGATGAAACAAAAAATTGAACTGTTTGGCCATAATGACCATCGTTATATTTGGAGAAAAAAGAGGCAGCAGGTTTTTCCACCTAGTCGGCTTGGGGATTTGAACCAGCAACCTTTCCGTTACTGGCCCATTGCTCTTAACAACTAGTCTAACTTGTTGTAATGACATCGTACACAATTTCATGGCATTGTTTTTAGGCCTACAGACAAGGCCCTGTTTTCACTTCCATTTTCAGTACCTTTTTCTTTAACATAGGTCGACCTGGGAGACGAGTGAAAATAGGGTTGGTCAGTTGACAGTGAAAGGGAAGGAATGGATTTAATTCTTGATGTCAATGCATCACCCCCCCCCTCTCTTTGGGTCAAAAAGCAGTACTGACCTATTTTTATACCTTGATTTAACTAGGCAAGTCAGTTAAGAACAAATTTCTTATTTATAATGACGGCCTAGGGACAGTGAGTTAACTGCCTTGTTCAGGGGAAAAACAACAGATTTGTACCTTGTCAGCTCTGGGATTCGATCTACCTTCGGGTTACTGGCCCAACGCTCTAACCACTAGGTTCCTATAGGCCAAGCAGACTCTCTGTTCAACAACAGGTTTAGTATCGATCCTTTAGCATATTAACCCGTATGTCTTCAATGTACCAAGTAGTGTCAACATCACAGAGCTCGGATATATATCACAGAGCTAGGCTATATATATATATATATATTATATCACAGATCCAAAAAATAAAGGGAACACTTAAACGACACAATGTAACTCCAAGTCAATCACACTTCTGTGAAATCAAACTGTCCACTTAGGAAGCAACACTGATTGACAATAAATGTCACATGCTGTTGTGCAAATGGAATAGACAACAGGTGGAAATTATAGGCAATTAGCAAGACACCCCCAATAAAGGAGTGGTTCTGCAGGTGGGGACCACAGACCACTTCTCAGTTCCTATGCTTCCTGGCTGATGTTTTGGTCACTTTTGAATGCTGGCGGTGCTTTCACTCTAGTGGTAGCATGAGACGGAGTCTACAACCCACACAAGTGGCTCAGGTAGTGCAGCTCATCCAGGAAGGCACATCAATGCGAGCTGTGGCAAGAAGGTTTGCTGTGTCTGTCAGCGTAGTGTCCAGAGCATGGAGGCGCTACCAGGAGACAGGCCAGTACATCAGGAGACGTGGAGGAGGCCGTAGGAGGGCAACAACCCAGCAACAAGACCACTACCTCCGCCTTTGTGCAAGGAGGAGCAGGAGGAGCACTGCCAGAGCCCTGCAAAATGACCTCCAGCAGGCCACAAATGTGCATGTGTCTGCTCAAATGGTCAGAAACAGACTTCATGAGGGTGGTATGAGGGCCCAACGTCCACAGGTGGGGGTTGTGCTTACAGCCCAACACCGTGCAGGACGTTTGGCATTTGCCAGAGAACACCAAGATTGGCAAATTCGCCACTGGCGCCCTGTGCTCTTCACAGATGAAAGCAGGTTCACACTGAGCACGTGACAGACGTGACAGAGTCTGGAGACGCCGTGGAGAACGTTCTGCTGCCCGCAACATCCTCCAGCATGACCGGTTTGGTGGTGGGTCAGTCATGGTGTGGGGTGGCATTTCTTTGGTGTGCCGCACAGCCCTCCATGCGCTCGCCAGAGGTAGCCTGACTGCCATTAGGTACCGAGATGAGATCCTCAGACCCCTTGTGAGACCATATGCTGGTGCGGTTGGCCCTGGGTTCCTCCTAATGCAAGACAATGCTAGACCTCATGTGGCTGAAGTGTGTCAGCAGTTCCTGCAAGAGGAAGGCATTGATGCTATGGACTGGCCGCCCCAGACCTGAATCCAATTGAGCACATCTGGGACATCATGTCTCGCTCCATCCACCAACGCCACGTTGCACCACAGACTGTCCAGGAGTTGGCGGATGCTTTAGTCCAGGTCTGGGAGGAGATCCCTCAGGAGACCATCCGCCACCTCATCAGGAGCATGCCCAGGCGTTGTAGGGAGGTCATACAGGCACGTGGAGGCCACACACACTACTGAGCCTCATTTTGACTTGTTTTAAGGACATTACATCAAAGTTGGATCAGCCTGTAATGTGGTTTTCCACTTTAATTTTGAGTGTGACTCCAAATCCAGACCTCCATGGGTTGATAAATTGGATTTCCATTAATAATTTTTGTGTGATTTTGTTGTCAGCACATTCAACTATGTAAAGAAAAAAGTATTTAATAAGATTATTTCTTTCATTCAGATCTAGGATGTGTTGTTTAAGTGTTCCCTTTATTTTTTTGAGCAGTGTATATATATATATATATATATATATATATATGCAGGCCTCAGCCACTACCCTGAGAGCATTTGATTCAGTGTACCATGCAGCCCTCAGATTCATTACCAATCTAACACATCATCGTGATCTCTACAGCACTGTTGGCTGGTCGTCATTGACCCTTGCGTCGGCTTAAACGCTGGTATACACTGATTTATAAGGCCATATTGGGTAAAATGCAATTTTATCTCTGTTCTTTTTTTAGTCAGGTCGATAAATAAATATCAATTACGGTCCCATTCTGATTTGCTTTATAACAGTTACCAAGAATTAGACCAGGTCATGGTAGAAATAGTTTTAGTTACTCAGCTCCGTGGTCCTGGAATTCTCTACTGAACATTTTAAAATGTGATGATCTAGTATCATTGGTGGAGTTTAAACACTTGATCGATGTTTATATTATAGAAGAGTGGAACTGTCTTTAGGACAACTGTGTTTAGTCAAGACTTTCGTGTTTTTAACGTAAAATGCTTTTGTTGTACTGTATGTGTGTTTAATGTTGTGTTTAATGTTGTGTTAGTGTTGTACTGTATGTGTGTTTAATGTTGTGTTAGTGTTGTACTGTATGTGTGTTTATAGTTGTGTTTAATGTTGTGTTAGTGTTGTACTGTATGTGTGTTTAATGTTGTGTTAGTGTTGTACTGTATGTGTGTTTAATGTTGTGTTACTGTATGTGTGTTTATAGTTGTGTTTAATGTTGTGTTAGTGTATGTGTGTTTATAGTTGTGTTTAATGTTGTGTTAGTGTTGTACTGTATGTGTGTTTATAGTTGTGTTTAATGTTGTGTTAGTGTATGTGAGTTGTTTTGTCTGAAACATTGTTCCCTCTGCTGCTATTGGACCAGGTCTCTCTTGGAAAAGAGATGTTATCTCAATGAGGAAAAACCTGGATAAATAAAGGTAAAATAAAAATAAAAAAGTGCATTCAATTCAGTGATCAATGAGTACGGTTATTTATTTATCTCACATTGTTGTGAACAGTCAGGTTAATATAATAGTTGGATTAAAACGTTTACATGCTTTGCAAGAAGAACGATTTCCCTAATTATCCTGTTTCCATGGACACAACTGAAATCAGTCTACCTGATGGTACTCTGATAAAAGCAGAAAATCAACAATCAAAATTAAACATTCTACCACAGCGACCTTGTCATTTTTAGGAAGCATCTTTGATTCTGAGTTCAGACATATAAAGTTTGTATGTGAAAACTACTTCTACGACGGATACAGCCAGTAGCTCTGTACTCACTTCCCTCATGCTAAAGAGGGAGGCTCACTCAGATGGAACTAACACATGGCCAGATTAAATACACCTCTGGAACACATGACCAGATTAAATACACCTCTGGAACACATGACCAGATTAAATACACCTCTGGAACACATGACCAGATTAAATACACCTCTGGAACACATGACCAGATTAAATACACCTCTGGAACACATGACCAGATTAAATACACCTCTGGAACACATGACCAGATTAAATACACCTCTGGAACTAACACATGACCAGATTAAATACACCTCTGGAACACATGACCAGATTAAATACACCTCTGGAACACATGACCAGATTAAATACACCTCTGGAACACATGACCAGATTAAATACACCTCTGGAACACATGACCAGATTAAATACACCTCTGGAACACATGACCAGATTAAATACACCTCTGGAACACATGACCAGATTAAATACACCTCTGGAACACATGACCAGATTAAATACCCCTCTGGAACACATGACCAGATTAAATACACCTCTGGAACACATGACCAGATTAAATACACCTCTGGAACACATGACCAGATTAAATACACCTCTGGAACACATGACCAGATTAAATACACCTCTGGAACACATGACCAGATTAAATACCCCTCTGGAACACATGACCAGATTAAATACACCTCTGGAACACATGACCAGATTAAATACACCTCTGGAACACATGACCAGATTAAATACACCTCTGGAACACATGACCAGATTAAATACACCTCTGGAACACATGACCAGATTAAATACACCTCTGGAACACATGACCAGATTAAATACACCTCTGGAACACATGACCAGATTAAATACACCTCTGGAACACATGACCAGATTAAATACACCTCTGGAACACATGACCAGATTAAATACACCTCTGGAACACATGGCCAGATTAAATACACCTCTGGAACACATGGCCAGATTAAATACACCTCTGGAACACATGACCAGATTAAATACACCTCTGGAACACATGACCAGATTAAATACACCTCTGGAACACATGACCAGATTAAATACACCTCTGGAACACATGACCAGATTAAATACACCTCTGGAACACATGACCAGATTAAATACACCTCTGGAACACATGACCAGATTAAATACACCTCTGGAACACATGACCAGATTAAATACACCTCTGGAACACATGACCAGATTAAATACACCTCTGGAACACATGACCAGATTAAATACACCTCTGGAACACATGACCAGATTAAATACACCTCTGGAACACATGACCAGATTAAATACACCTCTGGAACACATGACCAGATTAAATACACCTCTGGAACTAACACATGACCAGATTAAATACACCTCTGGAACTAACACATGACCAGATTAAATACACCTCTGGAACTAACACATGACCAGATTAAATACACCTCTGGAACTAACACATGACCAGATTAAATACACCTCTGGAACTAACACATGACCAGATTAAATACAGGTGTTTTAAAGCGGCATACACTTACTCAGATTTTGACCTTTGGCCGATTAAAATAATCAGTGTAAAGTGTTTACATGACTATTGCATAATCTGCCTGCTGCCATAATCAGTTTAACATCGAATTATTACTGTGCATGTAAACATACTTAATGAGGTTTTAGAAGAGCATTCACTTCAGTGATTCAACGACGCTCTCTAGGAATCTTGTCTGTCCTCTCGCTGAAGATGTACAGCTGTGTACTGACTATTCTAGAGTAGTACAAAACCCTTCAACTAAACCAGTCCAGGTAACTAGGGGAGGTAGGTAGCCTAGTGGTTAGAGGGGGGAGGCAGGTAGCCTAGTGGTTAGATGGGGGGCAGGTAGCCTAGTGGTTAGAGGGGGGGGAGGCAGGTAGCCTAGTGGTTAGAGGGGGGGGCAGGTAGCCTAGTGGTTAGAGGGGGGTGGCAGGTAGCCTAGTGGTTAGAGGGGGGGAGGCAGGTAGCCTAGTGGTTAGAGGGGGGAGGCAGGTAGCCTAGTGGTTAGAGGGGGAGGCAGGTAGCCTAGTGGTTAGAGGGGGGGAGGCAGGTAGCCTAGTGGTTAGAGGGGGGGAGGCAGGTAGCCTAGTGGTTAGAGGGGGAGGCAGGTAGCCTAGTGGTTAGAGGGGGGGGCAGGTAGCCTAGTGGTTAGAGGGGGGGGCGGGCAGGTAGCCTAGTGGTTAGAGGGGGAGGCAGGTAGCCTAGTGGTTAGAGGGGGGGTCGGGTAGCCTAGTGGTTAGAGGGGGGGTAGAGGCAGGAAGCCTAGTGGTTAGAGGGGGGGGCAGGTAGCCTAGTGGTTAGAGGGGGGGGGCAGGTAGCCTAGTGGTTAGAAGGGGAGGCAGGTAGCCTAGTGGTTCGAGGGGGGAGGCACGTAGCCTAGTGGTTAGAGGGGGGGGCAGGTAGCCTAGTGGTTAGAGGGGGAGGCAGGTAGCCTAGTGGTTAGAGGGGGGAGGCAGGTAGCCTAGTGGTTAGAGGGGGGAGACAGGTAGCCTAGTGGTTAGAGGGGGGAGACAGGTAGCCTAGTGGTTAGATTGGGGGGGCAGGTAGCCTAGTGGTTAGAGGGGGGGGCAGGTAGCCTAGTGGTTAGAGGGGGGGGGGCAGGTAGCCTAGTGGTTAGAGGGGGGAGGGGGGGGCAGGTAGCCTAGTGGTTAGAGGGGGGAGGGGGGGCAGGTAGCCTAGTGGTTAGAGGGGGTAGGCAGGTAGCCTAGTGGTTAGAGGGGGGTAGGCAGGTAGCCTAGTGGTTAGAGGGGGGTAGGCAGGTAGCCTAGTGGTTAGAGGGGGGTAGGCAGGTAGCCTAGTGGTTAGAGGGGGGGGGGCAGGTAGCCTAGTGGTTAGGAGGGGGGGAGGCAGGTAGCCTAGTGGTTAGAGGGGGGGGCAGGTAGCCTAGTGGTTAGAGGGGGAGGCAGGTAGCCTAGTGGTTAGAGGGGAGGCAGGTAGCCTTGTGGTTAGAGGGGGGAGGCAGGTAGCCTAGTGGTTAGAGGGGGAGGCAGGTAGCCTAGTGGTTAGAGGGGGGAGGCAGGTAGCCTAGTGGTTAGAGGGGGGGGGCAGGTAGCCTAGTGGTTAGAGGGGGGAGGCAGGTAGCCTAGTGGTTAGAGGGGGGGGCCAGGTAGCCTAGTGGTTAGAGGGGGGGAGGCAGGTAGCCTAGTGGTTAGAGGGGGAGGCAGGTAGCCTACTGGTTAGAGGGGGGAGGCAGGTAGCCTAGTGGTTAGAGGGGGGGGGCAGGTAGCCTAGTGGTTAGAGGGGGGAGGCAGGTAGCCTAGTGGTTAGAGGGGGGGCAGGTAGCCTAGTGGTTAGAGGGGGGAGGCAGGTAGCCTAGTGGTTAGAGGGGGAGGCAGGTAGCCTAGTGGTTAGAGGGGGGGCAGGTAGCCTAGTGGTTAGAGGGGGGGCAGGTAGCCTAGTGGTTAGAGGGGGGGGCAGGTAGCCTAGTGGTTAGAGGGTGGAGGCAGGTAGCCTAGTGGTTAGAGGGGGGAGGCAGGTAGCCTAGTGGTTAGAGGGGGGGAGGCAGGTAGCCTAGTGGTTAGAGGGGGAGGCAGGTAGCCTAGTGGTTAGAGCGTTGGACTAGTAACCGAAAAGTTGCAAGATCCATTCCCCGAGCTGACTAGGTACAAATCTGTCGTTCTGCCCCTGAACAAGGCAGTTAACCCCCTGTTCCCTAGGCCGTCATTGAAAATATGAATTTGTTCTTAACTGACTTGCCTGGTTGAATAACAGGTATATAAATCACCACTAAGCTGTGTGTCAAGAACAAAAACAAACCAAAAGTCCATTCAGAAACACTTCGGGACTGGATCCAGGAAGTAAGCGGGAAAAGCTGGTCACTTTCCCAGCGTATTAGAGGTCATTATAGTCCCAACATTTCAATGTTTACCGTTACTTCTGTGGTGAAATATGGATTAAACATCAGATTTAAATCTCATGGTGTACAAAGGTGAGTAACAATGCTCATTCAGTGTCTCCATTACATCGCCGCTGGCAATTGGCAAAAAAATAAAAAATAAATGTATTTATACTCTGTAAACCTTGTTGTCAGGGCCGACACTACCTCGACCTCTATGGGTCTCTCTGTACGGGTCTCTCTGTACTGGTCTCTCTGTACGGGTCTCTCTGTACGGGTCTCTCTGTACTGGTCTCTCTGTACTTGTCTCTCTGTACGGGTCTCTCTGTACGGGTCTCTCTGTACTGGTCTCTCTGTACGGGTCTCTCTGTACGGGTCTCTCTGTACGGGTCTCTCTGTACGGGTCTCTCTACGGGTTTCTCTACGGGTCTCTCTGTACTGGTCTCTCTACGGGTCTCTCTGTACTGGTCTCTCTACGGGTCTCTCTGTACTGGTCTCTCTGTACGGGTCTCTCTGTACGGGTCTCTCTGTACGGGTCTCTCTGTACGGGTCTCTCTGTACGGGTCTCCCTGTACTGGTCTCTCTGTACGGGTCTCTCTGTACGGGTCTCTCTGTATGGGTCTCTCTGTACGGGTCTCTCTGTACTGGTCTCTCTGTACTGGTCTCTCTGTACTAGTCTCTCTGTACTGGTCTCTCTGTACGGGTCTCTCTGTACGGGTCTCTCTACGGGTTTCTCTACGGGTCTCTCTGTACGGGTCTCTCTGTACTGGTCTCTCTGTACTAGTCTCTCTGTACTGGTCTCTCTGTACGGGTCTCTCTGTACGGGTTTCTCTACGGGTCTCTCTGTACGGGTCTCTCTGTACTGGTCTCTCTGTACGGGTCTCTCTGTACGGGTCTCTCTGTACTGGTCTCTCTGTACTGGTCTCTCTGTACTGGTCTCTCTGTACGGGTCTCTCTGTACGGGTCTCTCTGTACGGGTCTCTCTGTACGGGTCTCTCTGTACGGGTCTCTCTGTACTGGTCTCTCTGTACTGGTCTCTCTGTACGGGTCTCTCTGTACTGGTCTCTCTGTACTGGTCTCTCTGTACGGGTCTCTCTGTACTGGTCTCTCTGTACTGGTCTCTCTGTACTGGTCTCTCTGTACTGGTCTCTCTGTACGGGTCTCTCTGTACTGGTCTCTCTGTATGCGTGAACGTGCTGCTTAACTGGCATTGTGTTCCTCTGGATAGGTCTCAACAGGCAGAGCCCATGCAGAGCTGGTTCCAGGTATAAGCCACATAAACGGGCGAGATTAGAGCCGCGAGCCTGAGGGGAGACTCAGGTCGGGGTCTCAACTTCCTGAGAGTAAGAATAGTAGAATACACAAGGTGTAATTGAACAATGTGTTTGTGCATCAGCAGTTTGTCTGTTGTTAAGTCAGCCACTGACAGTCACTCAATTAGCCATGTCAGCCACAGGAGGCTGGTGGCACCTTCATTGGGGAGGACGGACTCGTGGTAACGACTGGAGCGGAATCAGTGGAATGGTATCAAATACATCAAATACATGGTTTCCATGGTTCCCATGTACATCAAACACGTGGTTTCCATGGTTCCCATGTACATCAAACACGTGGTTTCCATGGTTCCCATGTACATCAAACACGTGGTTTCCATGGTTCCCATGTACATCAAACACGTGGTTTCCATGGTTTCCATGTACATCAAACACGTGGTTTCCATGGTTTCCATGTACATCAAACACGTGGTTTCCATTGTTTCCATGTACATCAAACACGTGGTTTCCATGGTTTCCATGCGTTTGATGCCATTCCATTCGCTCCGTTCCAGCCATTATTATGACCCATCCTCCCCTCAGCAGCCCCCATTGATGTCAGCTAATAAGTTATGGATTGGTAATTAGCTTAGCCAGCTATCTAAACTTGTAGTAATCATGGCCGAATACACAGGGGCTCTGACCTCCAGGGGGCCCCCACCTCCAGGTGGGCCCCATTGATTCTGTTAGTCACTCTGACCTCCTGGGGGGCCCGATTGATTCTGTTAGTCACTCTGACCTACTGGGGGGCCCGATTGATTCTGTTAGTCACTCTGACCTACAGGGGGGCCCCATTGATTCTGTTAGTCACTCTGACCTCCAGGGGCATCCCACCTCCAGGGGGACCCCCAAAAAGCTAGAGCCAGCTCTGGGCCCATGCTCTGGTCAAAAGTAGTGCACCATACTGGGAAAAGGGTTCCATTTGGAACGTACAGTGGGGGAAAAAAGTATTTGATCCCCTGCTGATTTTATACGTTTGCCCACTGACAAAGAAAGGATCAGTCTATAATTTGAATGGCAGGTTTATTTGAACACTGAGAGACAGAATAACAACAACAAAAATCCAGAAAAACGCATGTCAAAAATGTTATAAAATGATTTGCATTTTAATGAGGGAAATAAGTATTTGACCCCTCTGCAAAACATGACTTCGTACTTGGTGGCAAAACCCATGTTGGCAATCACAGAGGTCAGATGTTTCTTGTAGTTGGCCACCATGTTTGCACACATCTCAGGAGGGATTTTGTAGCATGACAATGACCCAAAACACACGGCCAAGGCAACAAAGGAGTGGCTCAAGAAGAAGCACATTGAGGTCCTGGAGTGGCCTAGCCAGTCTCCACACCTTAATCCCATAGAAAATCTGTGGAAGGAGCTGATGGTTCGAGTTGCCAAACATCAGCCTCAAAACCTTAATGACTTGGAGAAGATCTGCAAAGAGGAGTGGGACAAAATCCCTCCTGAGATGTGTGCAAACCTGGTGGCCAACTACAAGAAACATCTGACCTCTGTGATTGCCAACATGGGTTTTGCCACCAAGTACTAAGTCATGTTTTGCAGAGGGGTCAAATACTTATTTCCCTCATTAAAATGCAAATCTTTTTTATAACATTTTTGACATGCGTTTTTTCTGGATTTGTTTGTTGTTATTCTGTCTCTCACTGATTCAAATAAACCTACCATTAAAATTATAGACTGATCATTTCTTTGTAAGTGGGCAAACGTACCAAAATCAGCAGGGGATCAAATACTGTAGTCTCTGTGTTCTGCACCATACTGGGAAAAGGGTTCCATTTGGAACGTAGTCTGTGTTCTAACTGAGATCAGGCCAGCTCAGTTGAAAAGCATGTCTTGACAAAGACGTGTGGTTTATTCTAGGTTAGTAAGCTCTCCAGTCATTTCAATGAGGAATATGCTGATTTCACAACGGGGCTGTGTATATTTTCATCTGAATAGCACTGTGATAAACAGGGGGAACGACGGCCCTAAGCATTCCACCCACAAGGACCCTGTGTGTTTAACTATACATATGAAGTACACAACATGGAGGATTTATGTTTCCAGAAAACACATAGTGAAGGGATCATCAACATGCACAACTGGGCCTGTATGTCATTAAGGGATATTATGGGATAGTAATATCAACCTAAAGATGTATTTCATGGATGTTTATGATCCAGTCAAATGAAAGAGGTGAATAATACATATGTTACAGTACATCTTTAGGTTGGCTTGTAGGAGGCGCTATAGGAGGATGGGCTCATTGTAATGTCTGGAATGGAATTAGATGGAAAGGTATTAAACCATCAACCATATGGAAACCACGTTTTTTTGACTCATTTCCTTCAGTACCATTCCAGCCATTAGAATGAGCCCATCCTCCTATAGCGCCTCCCACTGATGGTAATAGAAATACTCATTCATAGCCTAGTGGCCTGTTCAGTTTGCATGGGCCTAATGTCTTATGGACTCAACAACCACACAACAACAACAAAACTACGTTGAGAGGGAAGTTTTTTTTTTTTTTAAAGGATTTGTGAGTTATACTTGTATCCTCTGATAATGTCCTTCTTGCTCGTCTGAAGTAATGGCTGCCAGCATCACATATCCTTTTAAGAAGACGTGTAAACAGTATTACCCAGTAACACAGATCGTGATGCGAGTCATTTCTGCAGAATACTGAATGACAACTGGAAAATATTCGGCTAGGCCTTCTACTGCAAACTCAACCTTTCTGATTTTTGACTGACGTCCTTCTCTTGTCCGTTACAATTTAACGCACTACGCAACAACAAAAAAATATATATAATGCTCAACACGATAATCCCCCAAAATGATTCAGCATTCACGGGGGGAGTCATAGCCTGAAGTCGGTTTACCTCTCGGACTCGTGTCCTGCAGGTAGGAAGGCGGTCCCGACGGTGTGACATTCCCGGAGTTCGGTGCTGAGAGCAGCGGGGACCGTTCATCCATGCCTTCGTCGGCCATGGCGGCAGCAGTTCACCCAAAGCAGACGACTAAACAAGGAGCAGAAGGACAGCCGATGCGGCGGAGCCTCTCCTCTGGCCAGTGTTTCCTCTGGAGGGGGTCGGCCAGCAGATCGGTGGTAGCCTGCTGCTCCAGAGAGGGTAGTTCCTCAGAGGTGGAGCTACAGACACCGAAACGGGACCGGGTGGGAGGGAGGGTTATGAGTGACTGAATGCAGAGAGAGAGTGAGCCACACTCCCCAACCCAACCCGTTCCCCCCAGGCACAGTGCCGGCATGCCATTTAGTAGGTCTGCAAAGTACACTAAATCATCATTTTAATTCTTTAAGATACAGTTTACATCCTCCAAAATGACAGATTTGAGGAATAAAATACGACCAGGCCCTAGGGGCTACTGTAGACAGGCTATATTAAATTGTATTATATGTTTAACAGATTAAACAAAACTAACCATGAATATTTCATATTATATCCTGATGTTGGTGGAGGATGAGGTGTTTCCTCCGCGTAAAAGCGGTTTGGGTGTCTAGAAAAAAAAACACTATATAAATCCAATCAATGAATGATCTATTCTGTTTTATTCTATTCTGATCTATGTTTAACAATGTTACTCTGAATGATATAGGTGTGTTTTCTAAAACAAAAGCAAAAGAGAATATATTCTTGAAGATCTGCTACTTCTATCATTTTCACCTCAGTTACCAGTAATCGATTATATCATATCGATCATATAGCCATAAAGAATTATTCATTCAAATCATTCTGTGATTGATGTTGAAGACAGTATTTTTTTTTTTTAGACTTATTTGTTATTTTAATTAAGCTTCACTGACGTTTTGCTCATTGCCAATGCCATATAATCGGATATAATCGATCTTTGAGAAACCAACGTTTTAAAGATTCCTGAAAATAAATGATATCAAACTTAAAAGTTGAACGTGAAACAGCGATTTTAGATTTAACGTCCAAAAATAAAAACGTCTTTATTCGACTAGAAGCTCCTAACCAATCAACTCAGGAAACTGTTGCGACGTGATGACCAGAAACATCGCGATATTTCAGGAGCCGGAAGTATGGTGCTCAACACGTTTCAAATGTAATGGATGGTCAGCTGACGTAAACTTGTATCTGATATCAATAATGTTCCAATTCTACATAACAGCAAAACCATAACGTTGAATTGGATATATATATATATATATATATATGTGTTACAGTATTTATAAAATAAAATAAAAATACAGTCATGGAAGAGGTAGCGATAGAGACAGCCGAGGAGATGTTAGCCAGGCAACATCGCAAGGAGAAGAAGGACCTGCAAGGTTGGTAGCTACATGTAGTGTTATGATTTACAATGATGTCTTTGCTAGCTAGCCACATTTACAATTACTGTTTTAATCATTAGCGATTTAACATGTACTGGTAATCACGCTGTAGCATCCTGACTGGGATAGATATGACATGCCTGTCTGTTATTCTAGCTAGCTAATAATGACAAGTCTAACTTGTTGACAATCAAAACAGCATTTTAGTTTAGCCAAAGAAACTTGTATCTGTGGTTAGCTAGCTAGCTAATTGTTATGACCGTATGACTGCTGTAGGTTATTTTTATGACTGCTGTAGGCTATTTTTATGACTGCTGTAGGCTATTTTTATGACTGCTGTAGGCTATTGTTATGACTGCTGTAGGATATGGTTATGACTGCTGTAGGCTGTTGTTATGACTGCTGTAGGCTATTGTTATGACTGCTGTAGGCTGTTGTTATGGCCATATGACTGCTGTAGTCTGTTGTTATGGCCGTATGACTGCTGTAGGATATTGTTATGACTGCTGTAGGCTGTTGTTATGACTGCTGTAGGCTGTTGTTATGACTGCTGTAGTCTGTTGTTATGGCCGTATGACTGCTGTAGGATATTGTTATGACTGCTGTAGGCTGTTGTTATGACTGCTGTAGGCTGTTGTTATGACTGCTGTAGTCTGTTGTTATGGCCGTATGACTGCTGTAGGCTGTTGTTATGACTGCTGTAGGCTGTTGTTATGGCCATATGACTGCTGTAGGCTGTTGTTATGGCCATATGACTGTTGTAGGCTGTTGTTATGGCCATATGACTGCTGTAGGCTGTTGTTATGGCCATATGACTGCTGTAGGCTGTTGTTATGGCCATATGACTGCTGTAGGCTGTTGTTATGGCCATATGACTGCTGTAGGCTGTTGTTATGGCCATATGACTGTTGTAGGCTGTTGTTATGACCGTATGACTGCTGTAGGCTATTGTTATGACCGTATGACTGCTGTAGGCTGTTGTTATGACCGTATGACTGCTGTAGGCTGTTGTTATGACCGTATGACTGCTGTAGGCTGTTGTTATGACTACTGTAGGCTATTGTTATGGCCGTATGACTACTGGAGGCTATTGTTATGGCCGTATGACTACTGGAGGCTGTTGTTATGACTACTGTAGGCTATTGTTATGGCCGTATGACTGCTGTAGGCTGTTGTTATGACCGTATGACTACTGGAGGCTATTGTTATGGCCATATGACTACTGGAGGCTGTTGTTATGACTGCTGTAGGCTATTGTTACGGCCTTATTACTACTGGAGGCTATTGTTATGGCCATATGACTGCTGTAGGCTGTTATGGCCGTATGACTGCTGGAGACTATTGATATGGCCGTATGACTACTGGAGGCTATTGTTATGGCCGTATGACTACTGGAGGCTGTTGTTATGACTACTGGAGACTATTGTTATGACCGTATGACTACTGGAGGCTATTGTTATGGCCGTATGACTACTGGAGGCTATTGTTATGGCCGTATGACTACTGGAGGCTGTTGTTATGACTACTGGAGACTATTGTTATGGCCGTATGACTACTGGAGGCTATTGTTATGGCCGTATGACTACTGGAGGCTATTGTTATGGCCGTATGACTACTGGAGGCTATTGTTATGGCCGTATGACTACTGGAGGCTGTTGTTATGACTACTGGAGGCTGTTGTTATGACCGTGTGACTACTGGAGGCTATTGTTATGACCGTGTGACTACTGGAGGCTATTGTTATGACTACTGGAGGCTGTTGTTATGACTACTGGAGGCTATTGTTATGACTACTGGAGGCTATTGTTATGACTACTGGAGGCTATTGTTATGACTGCTGGAGGCTATTGTTATGACCGTATGACTACTGGAGGCTATTGTTATGACCGTGTGACTACTGGAGGCTATTGTTATGACTACTGGAGGCTATTGTTATGACCGTATGACCACTGGAGGCTATTGTTATGACCGTGTGACTACTGGAGGCTATTGTTATGACCGTATGACTACTGGAGGCTGTTGTTATGGCCGTGTGACTGCTGTAGAATATTGTTATGACTACTGTAGAATATTGTGATATGTGAGAAGCGGACATAAACCACTCATAAATGTTTTCAGCTAAAATCCAGAGCATGAAAAATGCTGTCCCCAAAAATGACAAGAAGAGGCGCAAACAGCTGACTGAGGATATTACCAAGCTGGAGGCTGAGCTGAGTCAGAAACACAACGAGGAACTCCGACAACTAGACTCATCAGGAGCAGGAGAGAACACGGTATCTGTTGTCCACATATCAGCCGTACTGATGACCAATAACATCTGTTGTCTAGTTATCAGCCGTACTGATGACCAATAACATCTGTTGTCTAGTTATCAGCCGTACTGATGACCAATAACATCTGTTGTCTAGTTATCAGCCGTACTGATGACCAATAACATCTGTTATCTAGTTATCAGCCGTACTGATGACCAATAACATCTGTTATCTACATATCAGCCGTACTGATGACCAATAACATCTGTTATCTACATATCAGCCGTACTGATGACCAATGACATCTGTTGTCCAGTTATCAGCCGTACTGATGACCAATGACATCTGTTGTCCACATATCAGCCGTACTGATGACCAATGACATCTGTTGTCCAGTTATCAGCCGTACTGATGACCAATGACATCTGTTGTCCACATATCAGCCGTACTGATGACCAATGACATCTGTTGTCCACATATCAGCCGTACTGATGACCAATGACATCTGTTGTCCACATATCAGCCGTACTGATGACCAATGACATCTGTTGTCCACATATCAGCCGTACTGATGACCAATAACATCTGTTATCCACATATCAGCCGTACTGATGACCAATAACATCTGTTGTCTAGTTATCAGCCGTACTGATGACCAATAACATCTGTTATCTACATATCAGCCGTACTGATGACCAATGACATCTGTTGTCCACATATCAGCCGTACTGATGACCAATGACATCTGTTGTCTAGTTATCAGCCGTACTGATGACCAATGACATCTGTTGTCTAGTTATCAGCCGTACTGATGACCAATAACATCTGTTGTCTAGTTATCAGCCGTACTGATGACCAATAACATCTGTTATCTACATATCAGCCGTACTGATGACCAATGACATCTGTTGTCCACATATCAGCCGTACTGATGACCAATGACATCTGTTGTCTAGTTATCAGCCGTACTGATGACCAATGACATCTGTTGTCTAGTTATCAGCCGTACTGATGACCAATGACATCTGTTGTCCACATATCAGTGGTTATATATGTTAGTAGTAGGGCTACTTGGTAACCCCAAAGGTCACTGGTTTGAAATCCCAGAGCCGACAACGTGAAAAATCTCACCACCTGTGCTCACATGAATGTTTTGATGATTGTACTTAAGCTCATTCAGAGCTAGGTGAAAAAGCTTTCCAGTGTCCTGTCCCTTCTGCTTGGAATGAGCTTCAAAAGTTCCTGAAATGACTGGAGCTCGTTCCTTTAAGTTAGTTTAAAGCTAGGTTAACCGCTATGATGGAAAATGAAGTGGGGGGGGGGCTGTCAATGTTTTGGCTCCTAGTTGCACCACCCTTTCCCAAACCAACTTTCTGTTCAATGTGTAAATGTTTTCTGATATTTTGGCCAGGTATATCTCTTGGAAAAGAGATTGTTCATCTCAATGAGACTAACCTGGTCAAATGACGCTGCGACCCAAAAGGTTATTATAGTCAACACAAAAACTGAAAAACAAAACTATTCATGAAGAAACTAAACAACTGAAATAAAATAATTAACAAAATACGTTTTTGAAAACTACAACTGTACTGAAAATATATTATCTTTGACTCAAACTAAATAAAATAAAAAATCATCATGAATTATGTTACATTTTAGTTGTTCTTCTAAACTTTGGGTAAAATTCTGATTGGGTTTCAAAGGTGTTTTCAAGTTTTTTTTTTTGGGGGGGAGTTTTCAAGCTACTTAATCTGGTGAGTAAATAATTATACGTCCAGTAGATGGCGATGTGTGAAACTGGCCGAGCTTGTGCATCACCATCACTGCAGGGGAAATCAGCTAAGTAGCTAAATTCTTCTTACATATGCTACTCAAGTTAAAAAAAAACATTGGATTGGTGTAAACATGTATGAGAGCGTTTCCTTATACCATATTTTTTTGGGGGCACCAGTCTTGGCACTATTCCTTTTAAAATCAAAGTCACATTGAGATTGACATTATAAACCGAACCTAACCCATCACCTGATGTAATACCAAAGACTATCTTTATACTGACAAGAGACGGGACTCTATACTCTAATAATGGGAATAAATGTCCGCAAAGGCAGAAAGCAGGCAGGAGGAGGCGGGAGCAGGCTGGAACATTCTAGCCAATGAGAGGGCAGATTTGCGTGTGAACAACAGGCACAAGTCTGATCAAATGGTATTTTTTTTCTCTCAAAGATGCCACGTGCGTCCGCTTATTTCAGTACATTCATTACAACCTAAACATTATCAAACTTATATTCAATCAAATAAACCTCACGTAGCAAATTATCAATTCAATTTTATGTTGACCAAATTCATCACTCTCCCATTGACCTGCATTCAAAAAATCTCCAATTCCACTGGTTTAACGCTGTATTTTCGCTCGGACAGAATTTTTGGACGGGTCAAATCTTCTCGGTTCAGCTCTTCCTCTCTGGTATTACTGCCCCCCATTTGCAAGACATTCCCCCCAAAAAACTATTTCCGATAAAAAAGCGAATAGAAATAAAAACTCATATAATAACACAACACTATAATAACCTTTCTGTGACCCCCTCCCTGATAACCTTTCTGTGACCCCACTCCCTCCCTGATAACCTTTCTGTGACCCCACTCCCTCCCTGATAACCTTTCTGTGACCCCACTCCCTCGACAACCTTTCTGTAACCCCACTCCCCTGATAACCTTGCTGTGACCCCACTCCCTGATAACCTTTCTGTGACCCCACTCCCACCCTGATAACCTTTCTGTGACCCCACTCCCTCCCTGATAACCTTTCTGTGACCCCACTCCCTCCCTGATAACCTTTCTGTGACCCCACTCCCTGACAACCTTTCTGTAACCCCACTCCCTGATAACCTTTCTGTGACCCCACTCCCACCCTGATAACCTTTCTGTGACCCCACTCCCTGATAACCTTGCTGTGACCCCACTCCCTCCCTGATAACCTTGCTGTGACCCCACTCCCTGATAACCTTTCTGTGACCCCACTCCCTGATAACCTTGCTGTGACCCCACTCCCTCCCTGATAACCTTTCTGTGACCCCACTCCCTCCCTGATAACCTTTCTGTGACCCCACTCCCTCCCTGATAACCTTTCTGCGACCCCACTCCCTGATAACCTTTCTGTGACCCCACTCCCTGATAACCTTTCTGTGACCCCACTCCCTCCCTGATAACCTTTCTGTGACCCCACTCCCTGATAACCTTTCTGTGACCCCACTCCCACCCTGATAACCTTTCTGTGACCCCACTCCCTCCCTGATAACCTTTCTGTGACCCCACTCCCACCCTGATAACCTTTCTGTGACCCCACTCCCTGATAACCTTTCTGCGACCCCACTCCCTGATAACCTTTCTGTGACCCCACTCCCTGATAACCTTGCTGTGACCCCACTCCCTCCCTGATAACCTTTCTGTGACCCCACTCCCTGATAACCTTTCTGCGACCCCACTCCCTGATAACCTTTCTGTGACCCCACTCCCTGATAACCTTGCTGTGACCCCACTCCCACCCTGATAACCTTGCTGTGACCCCACTCCCTGATAACCTTTCTGTGACCCCACTCCCACCCTGATAACCTTTCTGTGACCCCACTCCCACCCTGATAACCTTTCTGTGACCCCACTCCCTCCCTGATAACCTTGCTGTGACCCCACTCCCTGATAACCTTTCTGTAACCCCACTCCCTGATAACCTTTCTGTGACCCCACTCCCTGATAACCTTTCTGTGACCCCACTCCCACCCTGATAACCTTTCTGTGACCCCACTCCCTGATAACCTTGCTGTGACCCCACTCCCTCCCTGATAACCTTGCTGTGACCCCACTCCCTCCCTGATAACCTTTCTGTGACCCCACTCCCACCCTGATAACCTTTCTGTGACCCCACTCCCTGATAACCTTTCTGTGACCCCACTCCCTCCCTGATAACCTTTCTGCGACCCCACTCCCTGATAACCTTTCTGTGACCCCACTCCCTGACAACCTTTCTGTGACCCCACTCCCTGATAACCTTTCTGTGACCCCACTCCCTCCCCGATAACCTTTCTGTGACCCCACTCCCTCCCTGATAACCTTTCTGTGACCCCACTCCCTGATAACCTTTCTGTGACCCCACTCCCACCCTGATAACCTTTCTGTGACCCCACTCCCTGATAACCTTTCTGTGACCCCACTCCCTGATAACCTTGCTGTGACCCCACTCCCTCCCTGATAACCTTTCTGTGACCCCACTCCCTCCCTGATAACCTTTCTGTGACCCCACTCCCTGATAACCTTTCTGTGACCCCACTCCCTGATAACCTTTCTGTGACCCCACTCCCACCCTGATAACCTTTCTGTAACCCCACTCCCTGATAACCTTTCTGTGACCCCACTCCCTGATAACCTTTCTGTGACCCCACTCCCACCCTGATAACCTTTCTGTGACCCCACTCCCTGATAACCTTGCTGTGACCCCACTCCCTCCCTGATAACCTTGCTGTGACCCCACTCCCTCCATGATAACCTTTCTGCGACCCCACTCCCTCCCTGATAACCTTTCTGCGACCCCACTCCCTCCCTGATAACCTTTCTGCGACCCCACTCCCTCCCTGATAACCTTGCTGTGACCCCACTCCCTCCCTGATAACCTTGCTGTGACCCCACTCCCTCCCTGATAACCTTGCTGTGACCCCACACCCTCCCTGATAACCTTTCTGTGACCCCACTCCCTGATAACCTTTCTGTGACCCCACTCCCACCCTGATAACCTTTCTGTGACCCCACTCCCTGATAACCTTTCTGCGACCCCACTCCCTGATAACCTTTCTGCGACCCCACTCCCTCCCTGATAACCTTTCTGCGACCCCTCTCCCTCCCTGATAACCTTTCTGCGACCCCACTCCCTCCCTGATAACCTTGCTGTGACCCCACTCCCTCCCTGATAACCTTGCTGTGACCCCACACCCTCCCCGATAACCTTGCTGTGACCCCACTCCCTCCCTGATAACCTTGCTGTGACCCCACTCCCTCCCTGATAACCTTTCTGCGACCCCACTCCCTCAGGGAGTTGGGATATGTAAGAAACACATTTCCATTTTATAACCTATTTGTGTCTGTGTGTGAATATCATGTTATATCTTACCTGTGTTATTTTATTTCATGGAATCATTATTGTTATCACCGTCCACAATCTTTAATTGTAAATAGTCACACAGGTAAATAACTTGGCATGTTTTAATAACAGATATATATATATATATATATATATATACCTCCTTCTCTTAAGGTGGAAGAGGTTGTGAATGGAGTAGAGTCCCTGGCTTTGGAAGGAGATGGGGAGCAGAAAGATGCCAAACAAGGTGGAGGTCCATCCAAGGCACAGAAGAGACGGGTGAGCTCTAATGCATTGTGTCAGTCACTGTAATACCTTAATGTATTACCCTTCAATGAGCCCTAAACTCCTGCTGGTTTTTTATTGTTGTTCTAATCCTCTCATTTACCAGGTGCAATAACATGAGATTGATGTAATCCTTTATTTAGTTTCGCATTGGAGGTCAAGTCTCATGTGTGTCCTCCCTGTGCTCTCGGAACCCTCCCAGGATAAGAAGGCAGCCGCGGAGAAGGAGAGAGAACGTCGCATAGCGGAGGCAGAGGTGGAGAACCTGTCTGGGCTGAGACACCAGGAGGGACTGAAGTTGTCCCAGAAACTAGTAGAGCGCCAGCTGCAGATCAGGGAGATTTCTTCAGGTAGGACCCGCAAGGGGGAGGGGGTAGGACCCACAGCAGGGGGTAGGACCCACAGCAGGGGGTAGGACCCACAGCAGGGGGTAGGACCCGCAGCAGGGGGGGTAGGACTCGCAGCAGGGGGGGGTAGGACCCGCAGCAGGGGGGGTAGGACTCGCAGCAGGGGGGGTAGGACCCGCAGCAGGGGGGTAGGACTCGCAGCAGGGGGGGTAGGACCCGCAGCAGGGGGGTAGGACTCGCAGCAGGGGGGGTAGGGCCCCCAGCAGGGGGGTAGGACTCGCAGCAGGGGGGGTAGGACCCGCAGCAGGGGGTAGGACTCGCAGCAGGGGGGTAGGACTCGCAGCAGGGGGGGTAGGACCCGCAGCAGGGGGGTAGGACTCGCAGCAGGGGGGTAGGACCCACAGCAGGGGGGGTAGGACCCGCAGCAGGGGGGGTAGGACCCCCTGGGTGGCAGGTGGCCTAGCGGTTAGAGAATCAGGCCAGCAAATGGAGGGTTGCCGGGTTGGAATGAGCGAGGCACTTTCTTAGGGACGTGTGTATCTCAGAGGGAAGTTGGATTGTGAGCATAAAGACTCCAATTTCATTCCCTGGCAAGTTAATGTAAAGTAAACTGTCCTCCCTCAGATGGCCACTGTATGTACCGTGCTGTGGAGGATCAGTTGGGGCAGCATGGCTTAGGTCTGACCCTGAAGGACCTCCGGGCCAAAACCGCTCAGCACATGAGGAGCCACGCTGACGACTTCCTTCCCTTCCTCACTAACACCAACACAGGGGACATGTACACGGCTGGTGAGGACGAGCTGAACTCTTCTCTTCGGGGGGGACGGTTTAGTTAAGACATTAAAACGGTGGTTTCCCCAGACACAGATTAAGCCTTGTCGAGTACTAAAAAGCGTGATCAGTGACGAGAACTTTTTTTTTATTGAAATGGCTTTTGAATCCAGGACTAAACTGAATCTGTGTCTAGAAAACCATCTCTGGGTTTTATGTTGTTGTTGTTCTGAATGAGTGATTAGAACAGAAAAATAATGCTTTTAACGGATTTTCATGAAATGTAATCCGTTAAAAGGGATTCTTTTGGAGGAAGGATTGTTTTTCACATTTGTATCTTAAAACATAATTGAGAAATAATGAATTGAAGTTGTTATATTTGGGGCATTATGACCTTACCCACGCCATAATGTTTCATCTATAGATGCTACAAAACACAAGTTGTTATATTTGGGGCATTTTGACCTTACCCACGCCATAATGTTTCATCTATAGATGCTACAAAACACAAGTTGTTATATTTGGGGCATTATGACCTTACCCACGCCATAATGTTTCATCTATAGATGCTACAAAACACAAGTTGTTATATTTGGGGCATTTTGACCTTACCCACGCCATAATGTTTCATCTATAGATGCTACAAAACACAAGTTGTTATGAAGCTTTACCACTTCCTCTGTAATATGATTCAGATTGATCAATAACAACTTTCTTACGTAAATATATTCAGTATCACTTGTGGTCCGCTCTGCAGTGTCACTCCAGTGTGTGATCACTACCTCTGTGTGTGTGTGTGTGTGTGTGTGTGTGTGTGTGTGTGTGTGTGTGTGTGTGTGTGTGTGTGTGTGTGTGTGTGTGTGTGTGTGTGTGTGTGTGTGTGTGTGTGTGTGTGTGTTTGTGTTTGTGTGTTTGTGTTTGTGTTTCCAGATGAGTTTGACAAGTATTGCAGTGATGTGGCAGACACAGCCGCCTGGGGTGGACAATTGGAGGTATCTTCAACTTTATTTCAACTTTAGGAAAGTTAATCCGTTCAATCACTTGATCAGGGAATTTATTTCATCAAAGGACCCAACAGAGCACCTTGTGTCATAACGGTTTTATAATGATTTATAAATGATCTAGAAACTGTAAATTAACATTTACAAACGACTTATAGTTAGCGTACCTTAGTGTAAAATGGTACCAACATGGGGTCAGATGTACTCTGGGATTTATGTGTGCTGTTCATTTGTTTCCTAACAGCTGAGAGCTCTGACACAGATCCTTCAACGGCCAATAGAAGTGCTCCAAGCTGATTCCCCAGCTATAATGATTGGAGAGGAATTTAACAAGTCACCCATCACCCTTATGTAAGGACCATGTCAGTTAACCTCTATACTGTTAGCACCATGTCAGTTAACCTCTATACTGTTAGCACCATGTCAGTTAACCTCTATACTGTTAGCACCATGTCAGTTAACCTCTATACTGTTAGCACCATGTCAGTTAACCTCTATAGTGTTAGCACCATGTCAGTTAACCTCTATACTGTTAGCACCATGTCAGTTAACCTCTATACTGTTAGCACCATGTCAGTTAACCTCTATACTGTTAGCACCATGTCAGTTAACCTCTATACTGTTAGCACCATGTCAGTTAACCTCTATACTGTTAGCACCATGTCAGTTAACCTCTATACTGTTAGCACCATGTCAGTTAACCTCTATACTGTTAGCACCATGTCAGTTAACCTCTATACTGTTAGCACCATGTCAGTTAACCTCTATACTGTTAGCACCATGTCAGTTAACCTCAATACTGTTAGCACCATGTCAGTTAACCTCTATACTGTTAGCAACATGTCAGTTAACCTCTATACTGTTAGCACCATGTCAGTTAACCTCTATACTGTTAGCACCATGTCAGTTAACCTTCTGTTAGCACCATGTCAGTTAACCTCTATACTGTTAGCACCGTGTCAGTTAACCTCTATACTGTTAGCACCGTGTCAGTTAACCTCTATACTGTTAGCACCATGCCAGTTAACCTCTATACTGTTAGCACCATGTCAGTTAACCTCTATACTGTTAGCACCATGTCAGTTAACCTCTATACTGTTAGCACCATGTCAGTTAACCTCTATACTGTTAGCACCATGTCAGTTAACCCTCTGTTAGCACCATGTCAGTTAACCTCAATACTGTTAGCACCATGTCAGTTAACCTCTATACTGTTAGCACCATGTCAGTTAACCTTCTGTTAGCACCATGTCAGTTAACCTCTATACTGTTAGCACCATGTCAGTTAACCTCTATACTGTTAGCACCATGTCAGTTAACCTCTATACTGTTAGCACCATGTCAGTTAACCTCTATACTGTTAGCACCATGTCAGTTAACCCTCTGTTAGCACCATGTCAGTTAACCTCTATACTGTTAGCACCATGTCAGTTAACCTCTATACTGTTAGCACCATGTCAGTTAACCTTCTGTTAGCAACATGTCAGTTAACCTCTATACTCTTAGCACCATGCCAGTTAACCTCTATACTCTTAGCACCATGCCAGTTAACCTCTATACTGTTAGCACCATGTCAGTTAACCTCTATACTGTTAGCACCATGCCAGTTAACCTCTATACTGTTAGCACCATGTCAGTTAACCTCTATACTGTTAGCACCATGTCAGTTAACCTCTATACTGTTAGCACCATGTCAGTTAACCCTCTGTTAGCACCATGTCAGTTAACCTCTATACTGTTAGCACCATGTCAGTTAACCTCTATACTGTTAGCACCATGTCAGTTAACCTCTATACTGTTAGCACCATGCCAGTTAACCTCTATACTGTTAGCACCATGTCAGTTAACCTCTATACTGTTAGCACCATGTCAGTTAACCTCTATACTGTTAGCAACATGTCAGTTAACCTCTATACTGTTAGCACCATGTCAGTTAACCTCTATACTGTTAGCACCATGTCAGTTAACCTTCTGTTAGCAACATGTCAGTTAACCTCTATACTCTTAGCACCATGCCAGTTAACCTCTATACTGTTAGCAACATGTCAGTTAACCTCTATACTGTTAGCACCATGTCAGTTAACCTCTATACTGTTAGCACCATGTCAGTTAACCTTCTGTTAGCACCATGCCAGTTAACCTCTATACTGTTAGCACCATGTCAGTTAACCTCTATACTGTTAGCACCATGTCAGTTAACCTCTATACTGTTAGCACCATGTCAGTTAACCTCTATACTGTTAGCACCATGCCAGTTAACCTCTATACTGTTAGCACCATGTCAGTTAACCTCTATACTGTTAGCACCATGTCAGTTAACCTCTATACTGTTAGCACCATGTCAGTTAACCTCTATACTGTTAGCACCATGTCAGTTAACCTCTATACTGTTAGCACCATGTCAGTTAACCTCCATTCCTCCCGTTACATCCTTAGCTCAGTTTATCAAGTCATTTGAGTGGTTACATTTCATCAGCCCCATTCACGATCGGCCTTATAGTAAACCAAAGTGACGGGGCTGCCATTTGGCAGAAAAACAAATTATTCAAATGATGGATTGTGCCTTTTTTAAATTGTTGCGATTGTGTTTCCAGTTACATGCGTCATGCGTACGGACTGGGAGAACACTACAACTCAGTGGAACGGATGAAAGACCCTGCTGCTCAAGAGGAGACCCGAGACGCTCATTGAGTTCCGTTATAATCAATGATAAAGTCATCTATACTGAATGAAAATATAAAACACAACATGTAAAGTGTCATGTTTCATCAGCTGAAATAAAAGATCCCAGAAATGTTCCATACGCACAAAAATCTTATTTCTCTAAATTTTTATACATACATTTGTTTCCATCCCTGTTAGTGAGCATTTCTCCTTTGCCAAGATAATCCATCCACCTGACAGGTGTGGCATATCAAGAAGCTGATTAAACAGCATGGTCATTACACAGGTGCACCTTGTGCTGGGGGACAATAAAAGGCCACTCTCAAATGTGCAGTTTTGTCACACAACACAATGCCACAGATGTTATAATTTTTTAGGGAGGTGTGCAATTATCATGCTGATTGCAGGAATGTCCATCAGAGCCGTTGCCAGAAAAGTGAATGTTAATTTCTCTACCATAAGCCGCCTCCAATGTCGTTTTAGAGAATTTGGAAGTACATCCAACCGGCCTCACAACCGTCAAACCACGTGTATGGCGTTGTGTGGGCGAGCGGTTTGCTGATGTCAATGTTGTGAACAGAGTGCCCCATGGTGGTAGTGGCGTTATGGTATGGGCCCCACGGTGGAGGTGGGGTTATGGTATGGGCCCCACGGTGGAGGTGGGGTTATGGTATGGGCCCCACGGTGGAGGTGGGGTTATGGTATGGGCAGGCATAAGCTACGGACAACGAAAACAATTTCATTTTATCAATGGCAATTTGAATGCACAAAAATACCGTGACGAGATCCTGAGGCCCATTTTTTAATAGTTATCTGTGACCAACAGATTCATATCTGTATTCCTAGAAATGTGAAATCCATAGATTAGGCCCTAATTAATTTATTTTAATTGACTGATTTCCTCATATGAACTGTAACGCCGTAAAATCAATGACATTGTTGCACGTTGCGTTTATATTTTTGTTCAGTATATATGGTGTTATTAGATTTACGGTTTACTGTCTAAAAAAAAGTGCTTGCCATCCATGGAATTTTATGGGAGAGGAGAGAGAGGCAGAGAGACTGAAAATAATTCCACCTAACTATGTGGCGACTGAGAGAGTAGTTTGCCATCACAGTGAGCTGAGGAGGAATTGGAAGTAACTGTATACACCCTTCAGTGCTTGTGAATACTCCTGAAATCACCATGGAAATGTTATCTATTAAATATTGCTTTTGGTGGTGATGTGCTGTTATTTCCTATGACTGCAATATCAAAGGCTTATTGTCTTGTATGTGTGTATGCTGATGGACAATACAATTATCAAAATGGTTTTCAATTTTGTTTCATTTCCACTGGAAAGACATAAATGCAACAACAAAAAAATAACAGAACATATTGTCATGTTGAAAGTCCAATGTGCCAATTTAGGCATTTTATTCCAATGATCGGGACACATTCAGGGGCTACCTCTTATAGTAGCTAGAATGGATATGAAGTTCAGACAAAACCTGAAGGAAATAGAAAAACAATATCCTAAAATAATAACAGATTCCCAGGAGTGTCATAAAGCGTCTTGTTTCTATGGGAACCTGCCTCCCTTGTGGGAGTTTTTTGTATCCTGTGTACCAAATCATGGCTAACAATGTGGTTATCAGAGTTTTTTTTGACAATCTGACAATCTGAAATAGTCCACCTACACAGACAGTGTGGTGAAGAAGGTGCAACAGTGCCTCTTCAACCTCAGGAGGCTGAAGAAATTCAGCTTGGCCCATAAAACCCTCACAAACTTTTACAGATGCACCATTGAGAGCATCCTGTCGGGCTGTATCACCGCCTGGTACGGCAACTGCACCGTCCACAACCGCAGGGCTCTCCAGAGGGTAGTGAGGTCTGCACAACGCATCACCGGGGGCAAACTACCTGCCCTCTAGGACACCTACACCACCTGATGTCACAGGAAGGCCAAAAAGATCATCAAGGACAACAACCACCCGAGCCACTGCCTGTTCACCCCGCTATCATCCAGAAGGCGAGGTCAGTACAGGTGCATCAAAGCTGGGACCGAGAGACTGATAAACAGCTTCTATCTCAAGGCCATCAGACTGTTAAACAGCCATCACTAGGCGGCTTCCACCCAGTTACTCAACCCTGCACCTTAGAGGCTGCTGCCCTATATACATAGACATGGAATCACTGGTCACTTTAATAATGGAACACTAGTCACTTTAATAATGTTTACATACTGCTTTACTCATCTCATATGTACAGTGCCTTTGGAAAATATTGGATCGGGTTCAAGTCCGGGACTTTATATATATATATATGTGGTCCTGGGAATCGAACCCACTATCCTGGCATTCCAATGCTCTAACAAGAAGCATGCGAAGGTTATAAATGCTTTGTGATGCCTCGATTTAATATGCTTTATAAAGCCTTTATTAAGCGGTCCTTATGCCACCCTAAGCACAGGTTTATATCATATTTGACATAGTGGGTTATGTCACATTTGACATTAGTGGTTATGTCACACAGTTATGTCACATTTATAAACCCTTTATAGAACATGACATGCAGTTATAGATGATTAGTGGCACATGTATGTAGTATTTATGAAGGCCTTATGAAGGCTTTATGAAGCCTTTATAAGCTGCACGTCATTTAAAGTGGGACCATATATTCATACTCTGGACTCTGGACTACACCTGCAATACAACTTTACGTTAGATAGCTAGCTATAGTACAGCGGTGTCTGGTTATATGACTAGCCTGCTAGCTATAGTACAGTTGTATCTGGTTATATGACTAGCCTGCTAGCTATAGTACAGTTGTGTCTGGTTATATGACTAGCCTGCTAGCTATAGTACAGTTGTATCTGGTTATATGACTAGCCTGCTAGCTATAGTACAGTTGTGTCTGGTTATATGACTAGCCTGCTAGCTATAGTACAGTTGTGTCTGGTTATATGACTAGCCTGCTAGCTATAGTACAGCGGTGTCTGGTTATATGACTAGCCTGCTAGCTATAGTACAGTTGTGTATGGTTATATGACTAGCCTGCTAGCTATAGTACAGTTGTGTCTGGTTATATGACTAGCCTGCTAGCTATAGTACAGCGGTGTCTGGTTATATGACTAGCCTGCTAGCTATAGTACAGTTGTGTATGGTTATATGACTAGCCTGCTAGCTATAGTACAGTTGTATCTGGTTATATGACTAGCCTGCTAGCTATAGTACAGTTGTATCTGGTTATATGACTAGCCTGCTAGCTATAGTACAGTTGTGTCTGGTTATATGACTAGCCTGCTAGCTATAGTACAGTTGTATCTGGTTATATGACTAGCCTGCTAGCTATAGTACAGTTGTATCTGGTTATATGACTAGCCTGCTAGCTATAGTACAGTTGTGTCTGGTTATATGACTAGCCTGCTAGCTATAGTACAGTTGTATCTGGTTATATGACTAGCCTGCTAGCTATAGTACAGTTGTGTCTGGTTATATGACTAGCCTGCTAGCTATAGTACAGTTGTATCTGGTTATATGACTAGCCTGCTAGCTATAGTACAGTTGTGTCTGGTTATATGACTAGCCTGCTAGCTATAGTACAGTTGTATCTGGTTATATGACTAGCCTGCTAGCTATAGTACAGTTGTATCTGGTTATATGACTAGCCTGCTAGCTATAGTACAGTTGTATCTGGTTATATGACTAGCCTGCTAGCTATAGTACAGTTGTATCTGGTTATATGACTAGCCTGCTAGCTATAGTACAGTTGTGTCTGGTTATATGACTAGCCTGCTAGCTATAGTACAGTTGTATCTGGTTATATGACTAGCCTGCTAGCTATAGTACAGTTGTGTCTGGTTATATGACTAGCCTGCTAGCTATAGTACATGACATTTCAGATTACATAACACCTCTGGTGGCAAACTGTCCTGCTGTCAATATGGATTCTGACTTGAATAGGTACTGTACAGTACCATCACTGCCATTCCATGATAATCCCTTATCATCGTCACACACACACACACACACACACACACACACACACACACACACACACACACACACACACACACACACACACACACACACACACACATATCATAAAGGACTTCATAACCTCACTCTCCTCAATCTGAACCACAATCACTTCACAGTCCTTCCACCAGAGGTCAAAAGGTCACTTCACAGTCCTTCCACTAGAGGTCAAAAGGTCCCATCACAGTCCTTCCACTAGAGGTCAAAAGGTCACATGACAGTCCTTCCACTAGAGGTCAAAAGGTCACATCACAGTCCTTCCACCAGAGGTCAAAAGGTCACTTCACAGTCCTTCCACTAGAGGTCAAAAGGTCACATCACAGTCCTTCCACCAGAGGTCAAAAGGTCACATCACAGTCCTTCCACTAGAGGTCAAAAGGTCACATCACAGTCCTTCCACTAGAGGTCAAAAGGTCACATGACAGTCCTTCCACTAGAGGTCAAAAGGTCACATCACAGTCCTTCCACCAGAGGTCAAAAGGTCACTTCACAGTCCTTCCACTAGAGGTCAAAAGGTCACATCACAGTCCTTCCACTAGAGGTCAAAAGGTCACATGACAGTCCTTCCACTAGAGGTCAAAAGGTCACATGACAGTCCTTCCACTAGAGGTCAAAAGGTCACATCACAGTCCTTCCACCAGAGATCAAAAGGTCACATCACAGTCCTTCCACTAGAGGTCAAAAGGTCACATCACAGTCCTTCCACTAGAGGTCAAAAGGTCACATGACAGTCCTTCCACTAGAGGTCAAAAGGTCACATGACAGTCCTTCCACTAGAGGTCAAAAGGTCACATCACAGTCCTTCCACTAGAGGTCAAAAGGTCACATCACAGTCCTTCCACTAGAGGTCAAAAGGTCACATCACGGTCCTTCCACTAGAGGGCAAAAGGTCGCATCACAGTCCTTCCACCAGAGATCAAAAGGTCACATCACAGTCCTTCCACTAGAGGTCAAAAGGTCACATCACAGTCCTTCCACTAGAGGTCAAAAGGTCACATCACAGTCCTTCCACCAGAGATCAAAAGGTCACATCACAGTCCTTCCACTAGAGGTCAAAAGGTCACATCACAGTCCTTCCACCAGAGATCAAAAGGTCACATCACAGTCCTTCCACTAGAGGTCAAAAGGTCACATCACAGTCCTTCCACCAGAGATCAAAAGGTCACATCACAGTCCTTCCACTAGAGGTCAAAAGGTCACATCACAGTCCTTCCACTAGAGGTCAAAAGGTATACATTAATCAATGGTTGCGTGCTACTTCATCGACTTTGTTGTCATTGACAACAGATTGCTATAACATGTGATGTGGTCAGCTGATATGTAAAATACCTATCCAGGCGTCAGCAACGCTTCGGCAGAGGAACGCGCCCAAGTGCTCCATTTCAACAGACAGTCTAATTCTAATCTTTTTGCAACTAATTGGTTTTATGACCAATCAGATCAGCTCTGAAAAAGATCTGATTTGAAAAGATCTGAAGTGATTGGTCAAAAGACCAATTACTGTGAGAAAAAAAATATCAGAATTGGGCTGCCTGTGTAAACGCAGCCTATGTAAACATATTGAGCATCTGACCAAATTAACTCCAGATTTTACTTCTGGATGAACCTGAGATTTAGGCTAAATCTAGAAATATAACCACATTTTTGGTTCTCTCTGTTTTCATAGACTGGAAACCCTCAGTCCACTGGACAACCAATTGGAGGAACTTCCTGTAGAAATTCTCAAGAAAATAGTTGAGATTAATTGAACCATCGACAAGCTGGTCAGACTGCCCAATCAAATCTAGAGTTTGTCACAACTGGCCAGATTACAGAACTACCAGACGGTGGAGGTTGGTGACGTTTTTTTTGTATTACCATGGCCTTATTTCTCAGACCATCCCCCTGTACGTGTTCTCCTCTGTTCCTACAAGTGCTTCAATAAGAGCGGACATTCATACTATGTTGCTGCATCTGTATGAAGAGGTACTTCTATTTACAGTTTTTCTCAATTGCTAAAACACTAAAACCCATTGACTGAACAAAGTTCTCAGTTGCCTGGACTCATTTAGCTAATTATGCAGTCTGTTGTCAATACCTTAAACCATTTCACATGGTAAAACACAATTTGCAGATCTCACGTAGATTTTTCAGCAAAACTCTAAACACATTCTCAAAACACATTCTGCACTCTAATGCACATGTCATCCATACTGGTAAACACAAGTGGCAACAATCAAATACAAATAGAGAACACATGTCATTGATTGAACACAACCACTCAAAATGGATTTAACCTGTTTTCAAATGATGCGACACAACCAATATAAGCCAGTTCAGAGAGCAAACAGGTTGTTAAAGGTGGGAAGGAGAAAGTCTGAGAATGGATAGAAGAAACAATGTGAGAGGACGAGTGCGTATGCGAGGTGGGCGACGAGGAGGAAGAGGAGGAGGAGGAGGGCAAGAAAGAGGAAGAGGAGGACGAAGAGGAAGAGGAAGACAAAGAGTGGAAATATCTGATGAAATTGGAGCAACAGTTATAGACCATGTTCTTGTCCATGGACTGACAATGAGGGAAGCAGGACTTAGAGTGCAACCCAATTTGAGCCGATTTTCTGAGAACAGGTACAGTATACTACTGTATTTTTGTAATTGAAAATTTACTGTACCACACTATATGCAGCTGTTTCAATAGACATTTGTAAAGTTAATCACTGTATGTATTGTACTGCATTAATATGTCTTGTAACTGCACAACTACTTTTTGTAGAATTGCAAGGCTGCCACATGCAGGTGGAAGGACAGCTATATTCACTCGGGAGCAAGAGGCCGTTATAGTTAGCATGGTCCTTCAAGATAATGCAATTACGACTCAGAGAAATCCAGGAACGAGTGATACAAGACAACACACACTTCCAGGGAATCGACAGTGGGAGCATTTCCACAATTGACCGTGTCCTCCGTCGTAAACAGGATGCGAATGAAACAAGTATACAGAGTACCTTTGGAGCGCAACTCACCAAGGGTGAAAGAACTGCGAGCTCAGTATGTGCAATTAAGTGTACATTCAGAAACATTTACTGTAATCCAGATTGTCTACAGTACTAACACATACTATGTGAATGACATTACTCTTCAGTACATACAATGTATGTGAATCAGAAGTGCATACAGTAGGCCTAATTGTACTCTACAGTATAGCACTGTCTCTGTACGACTTACAAAATCCTACATGCAGTATATTGTATTTCTACACACAGACAATATTTGACTTGGAATCCTTGGACAGACCCCATGAGTTCATCTTTTGTCGATGAAGCAGGCTTCGATCTAACAAAGAGGAGGAGGAGAGGCCGAAACATGATTGGACAGCGGGGCATTATTGTGGCGATGTCACAATCTGTGTTGCTATCAGCAACCATGGTGTTCTACATCACCATGTTACACTCGGGCCATATCACACCCAGCGCCTTCTAACATTTATGGCCAATCTAAGAGATATTTTATTTGAGCAGCAGGTTCAAGAGCAGCAGGGTCGAGAGCTAAATGAGAATCCCATCCCCACCTATGTGATAGTGTGGGACAATGTCAGTTTCCACCGAGCTGCTCAGGTAAGGGAATTGGTTTAACATCAATGGGCAGTTTATGAACTTGTACCTCCCTCCATACTTGCCCTTTCCTGAATCCGATTGAGGAGTTCCTCTTGGAGATGGAAAGTGTATGATAGACAACTCTACACCAGAGTAAATCTGCTGCAAGCCATGGATTTAGCCTGTGGTGATATAGGTGAGGAATCATGTCAGGGTTGGATACGGCACACAAGAGGCTTCTTCCCCCGTTGCCTCAGGAGGGACAATATTGCTTGTGATGTGGACGAGGTGCTCTGGCCTGACCCAGCCCAAAGACAAGAAGAAGCACATTGATCACATGTTTACTCCTTTGATTTTTGTCCCTTTTAGTATTTGTATACTGTAGTACAATGCATTGTAGTCTGTATACTGTACAATGGACAAATTGTATGGCCCTGAACATTGTGCTTTCCATTTATTAACAGTACTGACTGCTCAATAGATTTTGACTGGTTGCAGGTTCATATCAACAAAGAACAAGACTTACAGTATCACAGAGACAAAGGACAAGTTTGTGAGATGCAGGGTACAGTACTGTAAAAATAGGGGTACAAGGAGGAGGAAGAATAAAAAACAATATTGCAAAGAGCAAAGCAGAGTAGTAATTTCTGATAAATTTTGAGCTACTATGACAGAACATGTTTTTGTTCATCAAAAGACAATGACGGAAAAATATGAATAATTTTTTTAGATTAAAAAATGTACTTCTCCCTGAGAATTGTATGTTTTGAACAATGTGCTTTCTATTTTTCGGTGTATTGTTTACTGACTGCTTGAGAGTGTATATCATTTTGATCACTTTGTTTATGATTTGAGAGCAGTGTTTGATTTTGAACACAGGTAAAACTGTTTTGAGGCGAATGTTTCATTTTGCGAGAGGAGTCAGAGGTTATGTAGATAGTGCTTGAAGATGAGGAGAGGAGAGGAGAGGATGGGAGAGGAGAGGAGAGGAGTCAGAGGTTATGTAAATAGTGCTTGAAGATGAGGAGAGGAGAGGAGAGGATGGGAGAGGAGAGGAGAGGAGTCAGAGGTTATGTAGATAGTGCTTGAAGATGAGGAGAGGAGAGGAGAGGATGGGAGAGGAGAGGAGAGGAGTCAGAGGTTATGTAGATAGTGCTTGAAGATGAGGAGAGGAGAGGAGAGGATGGGAGAGGAGAGGAGTCAGAGGTTATGTAAATAGTGCTTGAAGATGAGGAGAGGAGAGGAGAGGATGGGAGAGGAGAGGAGAGGAGTCAGAGGTTATGTAGATAGTGCTTGAAGATGAGGAGAGGAGAGGAGAGGATGGGAGAGGAGAGGAGAGGAGTCAGAGGTTATGTAGATAGTGCTTGAAGATGAGGAGAGGAGAGGAGAGGATGGGAGAGGAGAGGAGAGGAGTCAGAGGTTATGTAAATAGTGCTTGAAGATGAGGAGAGGAGAGGAGAGGATGGGAGAGGAGAGGAGAGGAGTCAGAGGTTATGTAAATAGTGCTTGAAGATGAGGTTTTGTGTTTAATGTTTTCAGGAAACGGAGCAAGGTTTCAGAAATCGTGTTTTAGCAATTGAGAAAAACTGTAAACACGTATCTGATATACTGTAAGTAATTAATTGCTGTTCTTTCAATCAAATATTTATTACATGCATATCCACCAGATGGCAGCAGAGGACCACAGTAAGAGACCAGACTCATGACACAATACCATAAGGCCAAAACAATGAGCTAGGTTGGATAGAGAGCTAGGTTGGATAGAGAGCTAGGTTGGACAGAGAGCTAGGTTGGATAGAGAGCTAGGTTGGCCAGAGAGCTAGGTTGGACGGAGAGCTAGGTTGGACGGAGAGCTAGGTTGGACAGAGAGCTAGGTTGGACAGAGAGCTAGGTTGGATAGAGAGCTAGGTTGGACAGAGAGCTAGGTTGGACAGAGAGCTAGGTTGGCCAGAGAGCTAGGTTGGCCAGAGAGCTAGGTTGGATAGAGAGCTAGGTTGGACAGAGAGCTAGGTTGGCCAGAGAGCTAGGTTGGACAGAGAGCTAGGTTGGACAGAGAGCTAGGTTGGCCAGAGAGCTAGGTTGGATAGAGAGCTAGGTTGGATAGAGAGCTAGGTTGGACAGAGAGCTAGGTTGGACAGAGAGCTAGGTTGGATACAGAGCCAGGTTGGACAGAGAGCCAGGTTGGACAGAGAGCTAGGTTGGATAGAGAGCTAGGTTGGATAGAGAGCTAGGTTGGACAGAGAGCTAGGTTGGACAGAGAGCTAGGTTGGATACAGAGCTAGGTTGGACAGAGAGCTAGGTTGGACAGAGAGCTAGGTTGGATAGAGAGCTAGGTTGGCCAGATAGCTAAGTTGGATAGAGAGCTAGGTTGGCCAGATAGCTAAGTTGGATAGAGAGCTAGGTTGGACAGAGAGCTAGGTTGGACAGAGAGCTAGGTTGGATAGAGAGCTAGGTTGGCCAGATAGCTAAGTTGGATAGAGAGCTAGGTTGGATAGAGAGCTAGGTTGGCCAGAGAGCTAGGTTGGCCAGAGAGCTAGGTTGGCCAGAGAGCTAGGTTGGCCAGAGAGCTAGGTTGGCCAGAGAGCTAGGTTGGATAGAGAGCTAGGTTGGACAGAGAGCTAGGTTGGCCAGAGAGCTAGGTTGGACAGAGAGCTAGGTTGGACAGAGAGCTAGGTTGGACAGAGAGCTAGGTTGGCCAGAGAGCTAGGTTGGATAGAGAGCTAGGTTGGATAGAGAGCTAGGTTGGACAGAGAGCTAGGTTGGACAGAGAGCTAGGTTGGATACAGAGCCAGGTTGGACAGAGAGCCAGGTTGGACAGAAAGCCAGGTTGGATAGAGAGCTAGGTTGGATAGAGAGCTAGGTTGGACAGAGAGCTAGGTTGGACAGAGAGCTAGGTTGGATACAGAGCTAGGTTGGACAGAGAGCTAGGTTGGACAGAGAGCTAGGTTGGACAGAGAGCTAGGTTGGATAGAGAGCTAGGTTGGCCAGATAGCTAAGTTGGATAGAGAGCTAGGTTGGATAGAGAGCTAGGTTGGATAGAGAGCTAGGTTGGACAGAGAGCTAGGTTGGACAGAGAGCTAGGTTGGATACAGAGCTAGGTTGGACAGAGAGCTAGGTTGGACAGAGAGCTAGGTTGGACAGAGAGCTAGGTTGGATAGAGAGCTAGGTTGGCCAGATAGCTAAGTTGGATAGAGAGCTAGGTTGGATAGAGAGCTAGGTTGGCCAGAGAGCTAGGTTGGCCAGAGAGCTAGGTTGGCCAGAGAGCTAGGTTGGATAGAGAGCTAGGTTGGCCAGAGAGCTAGGTTGGACAGAGAGCTAGGTTGGCCAGTGAGCTAGGTTGGCCAGAGAGCTAGGTTGGATAGAGAGCTAGGTTGGACAGAGAGCTAGGTTGGACAGTGAGCTAGGTTGGCCAGAGAGCTAGGTTGGATAGAGAGCTAGGTTGACCAGAGAGCTAGGTTGGCCAGAGAGCTAGGTTGGCCAGAGAGCTAGGTTGGACAGAGAGCTAGGTTGGACAGTGAGCTAGGTTGGACAGAGAGCTAGGTTGGACAGAGAGCTAGGTTGGACAGTGAGCTAGGGTGGCCAGAGAGCTAGGTTGGATAGAGAGCTAGGTTGGACAGAGAGCTAGGTTGGACAGTGAGCTAGGTTGGATAGAGAGCTAGGTTGGCCAGAGAGCTAGGTTGGACAGTGAGCTAGGTTGGATAGAGAGCTAGGTTGGCCAGAGAGCTAGGTTGGCCAGAGAGCTAGGTTGGACAGAGAGCTAGGTTGGACAGAGAGCTAGGTTGGACAGAGAGCTAGGTTGGACAGAGAGCTAGGTTGGACAGTGAGCTAGGTTGGATAGAGAGTTAGGTTGGCCAGAGAGCTAGGTTGGACAGAGAGCTAGGTTGGACAGAGAGCTAGGTTGGACAGTGAGCTAGGAAAATGTACAAGAACACATTTAAAACACTATAAGTAAAGTAACCACTTGTATTCTATTGTACATACAGAGGATGGTATATTGTTTTGTATTTTCGATTATATACATGCTAATTCCATATTATAAATACAGACTTCTTGGCTATTGCATTACTCATTCAGTTAAAACATGTTCCTCAATATATTTTAATACTTTATACATGATCTAAGGTTTTATAGATTTTTACACATTAATTTCCTCAGTGGTATTTCTATCCTCTGCTATTCTGTCATCCTCAGCATACGTTGATCTATCTCACAGAAAGCTCATCTTCATGGCCACCTCCTCTATTCTCTTTCTCTCAGGCCGACGGCATCTGTTCTCTTCCAACCTGAGAGAGAGAGAGAGAGAGAGAGAGAGACTGAATTCATTTCCCATCTCTGCCTCCAGAGTAGAGAGAGCTCAGCGCATTGTAGCAATCTGCAGCTTGCGTCCCGAATGGAATCCTAGTCCCTATAAAAGTACACCACTTTTCACCAGAGCCCTATGGAACCTGGTCAAAAGTAGTGCACTACATAGGGAATAGAGTGCTATTTAGGACTCATGTCCTCTGTCTAAGGACAGACAGACAGAGTTGGGTCTGGCTCATGAATTATGCATAAGGTTTAATTGCAAACCCAGAAAGTAATGCCTTCAGACTGGTTAACAGCAGGGGAACCATACATCTCTGCAAACTGAATGAAAAATCATTTAGGAAAAAAAAAAGAGGCCACTAATTGATGAATATTTAAGGCCGTGCGCGGAAGGACGGCTCGGAGCTCGGAGTTACAGGGCATAATTGTGACATTTTGTTTCAATCAATTCCAAAGCGCTAGTCGGGTTAGGAGGGAAAGTGCACTTAGGAGAGAGACGGCCTTGACAGAGGAACAGAGAGGATGTCCTGAGAGAGACGGCCTTGACAGAGGAACAGAGAGGATGTCCTGAGAGACGGCCTTGACAGAGGAACAGAGAGGATGTCCTGAGAGACGGCCTTGACAGAGGAACAGAGAGGATGTCCTGAGAGACGGCCTTGACAGAGGAACAGAGAGGAGAGACGGCCTTGACAGAGGAACAGAGAGGATGTCCTGAGAGACGGCCTTGACAGAGGAACAGAGAGGATGTCCTGAGAGAGACGGCCTTGACAGAGGAACAGAGAGGATGTCCTGAGAGACGGCCTTGACAGAGGAACAGAGAGGATGTCCTGAGAGACGGCCTTGACAGAGGAACAGAGAGGATGTCCTGAGAGACGACCTTGACAGAGGAACAGAGAGGATGTCCTGAGAGAGACGACCTTGACAGAGGAACAGAGGATGTCCTGAGAGAGACGGCCTTGACAGAGGAACAGAGAGGAGAGACGGCCTTGACAGAGGAACAGAGAGGATGTCCAGTTGGAATGAAAGCCTGTCAGGATCTTAGTCATATTTAATGGCTTTTAGAATCGAGGAGGGGGGGGGACACACTTTTAATTTGACCCTTCACTCACTGTCCTATATCTATCAAATGCCACTCACAAGGCCATTGTAGGTCCAGTCGAGCAGCAGTTTCCTTTAATGTTCAACTTCACATACAGTAGCAGTGCTGCGGTTTGTCTCGTTTTGTATTTGAAAACCAGTTGTCGAGTGAGTGTCCAAAATAAAACAACAAACAAGGCCGGCATTGTAGAGACCACTTCTGTTTTAATGTGTGTGTGTGTGTGTGTGTGTGTGTGTGTGTGTGTGTGTGTGTGTGTGTGTGTGTGTGTGTGTGTGTGTGTGTGTGTGTGTGTGTGTCCTGTGTGTGTGTCCTGTGTGTGTGTCCTGTGTGTGTGTTTGTGTGTGTGTGTGTGTCCTGTGTGTGTGTCATGTGTGTGTGTGTGTGTGTCCTGTGTGTGTGTCCTGTGTGTGTGTCCTGTGTGTGTGTCCTGTGTGTGTGTTTGTGTGTGTGTGTGTGTGTCCTGTGTGTGTGTCATGTGTGTGTGTGTGTGTGTGTCATGTTTTTGTGTCCTGTGTGTGTGTGTGTGTGTGTGTGTGTGTGTGTGTGTGTGTGTGTGTGTGTGTGTGTGTGTGTGTGTGTGTGTGTGTGTGTGTGTGTGTGTGTGTGTGTGTGTGTGTGTGTGTGTGTGTGTGTGTGTGTGTGTGTGTGTGTGTGTGTGTGTGTGTGTGTGTGTGTGTGTGTGTGTGTGTGTGTGTGTGTGTGTGTGTGTGTGTGTGTGTGTGTGTGTGTGTGTGTGTGTGTGTGTGTGTGTGTGTGTGTGTGTGTGTGTGTGTGTGTGTGTGTGTGTGTCCTGTGTGTGTGTCCTGTTTTTGTTGTTGTTGTGTGTTAAGTATAAAATTGCTGTTGCTGCAATTCCCTTAATCAACAGAATAGTTATTTCACCATTGGATTAGCCAGGACGGTAGGCCAATTCCTTAATCAACAGAATAGTCATTTCAGAAAGAAAATGCCACGTATAAATATGTTTAACCATTTATTCAACAATGAATAATCCAAGTCTTGACAATATAGGCTCTCCGAGAAAAGCATCCATATAAAATCTAGCCTACGGGCAGTGAGCGTGGTAAACTATACCGATCGCCCACAGGAACACAGAGCCTACCAGGCAGAGGCTGAGGGCGGTGGTGGGAGCTAGATGGCATTACATAGAAGCAGTAACAGAAAGCAACAGCAGGATGAGAGACCCTTAAAACTGAAATACCCTTAAAGCTGAAATACCCTTAAAGCTGAAATACCCTTAAAGCTGAAATACCCTTAAAGCTGAAATACCCTTAAAGCTTAAATACCCTTAAAGCTGAAATACCCTTAAAGCTGAAATACCCTTAAAGCTGAAATACCCTTAAAGCTGAAATACCCTTAAAGCTGAAATACCCTTAAAGCTGAAATACCCTTAAAGCTTAAATACCCTTAAAGCTGAAATACCCTTAAAGCTGAAATACCCTTAAAGCTGAAATACCCTTAAAGCTGAAATACCCTTAAAGCTGAAATACCCTCTTACCTGGGAGAGTTAGAAGCAGGTCACTGCTCTGGCAAGGCCCAGTCCTCAGGAGAATGGGCATGAGGAATGAACGTGTGTGTGTGTGTGTGTGTGTGTGTATGTGTGTGTCTGTGTGTGTGTTTGTGTGTCTGTGTGTGTGTGTGTGTGTCTGTGTGTGTGTGTGTGTGTGGGGGGGGGGGTGTAAAGGGCATGCTGCATTATTCCAGACCAGGCAGCATCAGGTGTCAGACCACAGTTTCTATGCCTCCCAAATGCCTCCCTATGCCCTACTTTAGACCAGAGCCCTATGGCACCCTATTCCCTATATAGTGCACTACTTTAGACCAGAGCCCTAGTTTTAGGAGTCCTAGGAGTTAGTGGAATAATAGGAGTTAGTGGAATTAGTTATAGGTGACACGTCCTGATCCTAGTAAGATGTGATTTTCTATAGTAGAGTAGGTCAGGGCGTGACAGGGGGTGTTTTTGTGTTTTTTCTATGTTTTCTATTTCTATGTTTAAGTTCTAGTTTGTCTATTTCTATGATGGGATTGTTTGGGGGTTGATCTCTAATTGAAGGCAGCTGATCCTCGTTGCCTCTGATTAGAGATCATATTTAAGTAGGGGGTTTTTCTTCCAGGGTTTTTGTGGGTAGTTGTTTTCCTGTTGAGTCTATGTTCACCTGACGGAGCTGTTGTCGATCGTTTTGTTGTTTTGTTCTAGTGTCGTCATAATAAAAGTGAATATGAGCACTACACCTTGGTCCCCTTTATACGACCCACGTTACAATAGGAGTCCTAGGAGTTAGTGGAATTATAGGAGTTAGTGGAATTAGGTATAGGAGTCCTAGGAGTTAGTGGAATTATA
>NC_059455.1:99308781-99328781 GCF_905237065.1 Salmo salar
AATGGGAGCTCATTTAAATGTTATTATAGCTGAACAAATATAAATGCTATCAAAAATATTTTCTCAAACAACCTGGGCAGTCTGGACATTTGGAAGTTGGTTTCGTGTTAATAGTTTAAATTGTTTAAGCTCTAGAACGGGCTAAAGAATTCAAATAATAATAATTAGACTATGTAAGAAATCTATTGTTGTGATATATTTTTTTATTTTTATTTTACCGTTATTTTACCAGGTAAGTTGACTGAGAACACATTCTCATTTACAGCAACGACCTGGGGAATAGTTACAGGGGAGAGGAGGGGGGATGAATGAGCCAATTGTAAGCTGGGGATGATTAGGTGACCATGATGGTATGAGGGTCAGATTGGGAATTTAGCTAAAACACCAGGGTTAACACCCCTACTCTTACGATAAGTACCATGGGATCTTTAATGACCTCAGAGAGTCAGGACACCCGTTTAATGTCCCATCCGAAAGACGGCACACCTAATGAGTAGCATTGATTGGTGCTCTCTGTATCAGAACCTTGTGCCCTGAGAGAGAGAGAGAGAACAGTAACCAGTCAATACCAGGCCCTGAGCTACTGACTGACTGACTGTCTCCTTGTGCCCTGAGAGAGAGAGAGAGAGAGAGAGAGAGAGAGAGAGAGAGAGAGAGAGAGAGAGAGAGAGAGAGAGAGAGAGAGAGAGAGAGAGAGAGAGAGAGAGAGAGAGAGAGAGAGAGAGAGAGAGAGAGAGAGAGAGAGAGAGCGAGAGAGAGAGAGAGAGAGAGAGAGAGAACAGTGACCAGTCAATACCAGGCCCTGAGCTACTGACTGACTGTCTCCTTGTGCCCTGAGAGAGAGAGAGAACAGTAACCAGTCAATACCAGGCACTGAACTACTGACTGACTGTCTCCTTGTGCCCTGAGAGAGAGAGAGAGAACAGTAACCAGTCAATACCAGGCCCTGAGCTACTGACTGACTGACTGTCTCCTTGTGCCCTGAGAGAGAGAGAGAACAGTAACCAGTCAATACCAGGCCATGAGCTACTGACTGACTGACTGTCTCCTTCTGCCCTGAGAGAGAGAGAGAACAGTAACCAGTCAATACCAGGCCCTGAGTTACTGACTGACTGTCTCCTTGTGCCCTGAGAGAGAGAGAGAGCAGTAACCAGTCAATACCAGGCCCTGAGTTACTGACTGACTGTCTCCTTGTGCCCTGAGAGAGAGAGAGAGCAGTAACAAGTCAATACCCAGAGGCCCAGAGGACAAAAATCAGTTAACCACCTAACCGAGGAACTCAATTTAACCTTGCGCAATACCCTAGATGCAGTTGCACCCCTAAAAACTAAAAACATCTGTCATAAGAAACTAGCTCCCTGGTATACAGAAAATACACGAGCACTGAAGCAAGCTTCCAGAAAATTGGAACGGAAATGGCGCCACACCAAACTGGAAGTCTTCCGACTAGCTTGGAAAGACAGTACCGTGCAGTATCGAAGAGCCCTCACTGCTGCTCGATCATCCTATTTTTCCAACTTAATTGAGGAGAATAAGAACAATCCAATATTTTTTTTGTTATCCTGTCGCAAAGCTAACTAAAAAGCAGCCTTCGCAAATGGAGGATGGCTTTCACTTCAGCAGTAATACATTTATGAACTTCTTTGAGGAAAAGATCATGATCATTAGAAAGCAAATTACAGACTCCTCTTTAAATCTGGGTATTCCTCCAAAGCTCCATTGTCCTGAGTCTACACAACTCTGCCAGGGACCTAGGATCAAGGGAGACACTCAAGTGTTTTAGTACTATATCTCTTGACACAATGATGAAAATAATCATGGCCTCCAAACCCTCAAGCTGCATACTGGACCCTATTCCAACTAAACTACTGAAAGAGCTGCTTCCTGTGCTTGGCCCTCCTATGTTGAACATAATAAACGGCTCTCTATCCACCGGATGTGTACCAAGCTCACTAAAAGTGGCAGTAATAAAGCCTCTCTTGAAAAAGCCGAATCTTGATCCAGAAATTATAAAAAAACTATCGGCCTATATCGAATCTTCCATTCCTCTCAAAAATTTTAGAAAAAGCTGTTGCACAGCAACTCACTGCCTTCCTGAAGACAAACAATGTATACGAAACGCTTCAGTCTGGTTTTAGACCCCATCATAGCACTGAGACTGCACTTGTGAAGGTGGTAAATGACCTTTTAACCTGTTTGGGCTAGGGGGCAGTATTGAGAATTTTGGAAAAAATATGTGCCCATTTTTAACTGCCTCCTACACCAACTCAGAAGCTAGAATATGCATATTATTGTTCAGGTTTGGATAGAAAACACCCTAAAGTTTCTAAAACTGTTTGAATGGTGTCTGTGAGTATAACAGAACTCCTATGGCAGGCAAAAACCTGACAAGGTTTCATGCAGGAAGTGGCCTGTTTGACAAGGAGTCGTGCGTCTTGCATCTGTTTATTGAAGAGTAAGGATCTTAGCTGTAACGTGACAATTCCCAGGGCTCCAATAGGCTCTCAGAAGGCGGGAAAATCCTGAAGGTTGACGAGGCAGCCTCAGGCTGAAACAGATTATCGCCTTATTCAAGTGTCCCATTAGGTGACAATGGAATGAGGCGCGTGCGCGATTAGCCCCCATGGAGTATTTTAATTCGGCTGTTTAGTTTATTGCAGATTCCCGGTCGGAATATTATCGCTTTTCTACGAGATAAATGGCATAAAAATTGGTTTTAAACAGCGGTTGACATGCTTCGAAGTACGGTAATGGAATATTTAGACATTTTTTGTCACGCCATGCGCCATGCGCACGACCGTGGATTACCATTCTGATAGTGTCTAGAACGCACGAACAAAACGCCGCTATTCGGATATAACGATGGATTATTTTGGACCAAACCTACATTTGTTATTGAAGTAGAAGTCCTGGGACTGCATTCTGACGAAGAACAAGAAAGGTAAGAACATTTTTCTTATAGGAAATGTGATTATGGTGAAGGCTAATCTTGCCGGGTGTCTAAATAGCTAGCCGTGATGGCTGGGCTATGTACTTAGAATATTGCAAAATGTGCTTCATCCGAAAAGCTATTTTAAAATCGGACATATCGAGTGCATAGAGGAGTAATGTATATATAATTCTTAAAATAATTGTTATGCTTTTTGTGAACGTTTATCGTGAGTAATTTAGCAAACTGTTAGTAAATTCCCCGGAAGTTTGCGGGGGGTATGCTTTTTCTGAACGTCACATGCTAATGTAAAAAGCTGTTTTTTGATATAAATATGAACTTGATTGAACAGACATGCATGTATTGTATAACATAATGTCCTAGGTGTGTCATCTGATGAAGATCATAAAAGGTTAGTGCTGCATTTAGCTGTGGTTTGGGTTTTTGGTGACATTATATGCTAGCTTGAAAAATGGGTGTCTGATTATTTCTGGCTGGGCACTCTCCTGACATAATCTAATGTTTTGCTTTCGTTGTAAAGCCTTTTTGAAATCGGACAGTGTGGTTAGATTAACGAGAGTCTTGTCTTTAAATAGCTGTAAAATAGTCATATGTTTGAGAAATTGAAGTAATAGTATTTCAAACGATTCAAAAATCGCGCCACTGGATAAGACTGGCTGTTACGTAGGTGGGACGAATTCGTCCCGCCTAGCCCATAGAGGTTAATGACGTCAGACCTAGGCTCTGCATCTGTCCTCGTGCTCCTAGATCTTAGTGCCGCTTTTGATACCATCGATCACCACATTCTTTTGGAGAGATTGGAAACCCAAATTGGTCTACATGGACAAGTTCTGGCCTGGTTTAGATCTTATCTGTCGGAAAGATATCAGTTTGTCTCTGTGAATGGTTTGTCCTCTGACAAATCAATTGTAAATTTCGGTGTTCCTCAAGGTTCCGTTTTAGGACCACTATTGTTTTCACTATATATTTTACCTCTTGGGGATGTCAATCGAAAACATAATGTTAAATTTCACTGCTATGCGGACGACACACAGCTGTACATTTCAATAAAACATGGTGAAGCCCCAAAATTGCCCTCGCTAGAAGCCTGTGTTTCAGACATAAAGAAGTGGAAGGCTGCAAACTTTCTACTTTTAAACTAGGACAAAACAGAGATGCTTGTTCTAGGTCCCAAGAAACAAAGAGATCTTCTGTTGAATCTGACAATTAATCTGGATGGTTGTACAGTCGTCTCAAATAAAACTGTGAAAGACCTCGGCGTTACTCTGGACCCTGATCTCTCTTTTGAAGAACATATCAAGACTGTTTCAAGGACAGCTTTTTTCCATCTATGTAACATTGCAAAAATCAGAAATTTTCTGTCCAAAAATGACGCAGAAAAATTAATCCATGCTTTTGTTACTTCTAGGTTGAACTACTGCAATGCTCTACTTTCCGGCTACCTGGATAAAGCACTAAATAAACTTCAGTTAGTGCTAAATACGGCTGCTAGAATCCTGACTAGAACCAAAAAATTTGATCATATTACTCCAGTGCTAGCCTCCCTACACTGGCTTCCTGTTAAGGCAAGGGCTGATTTCAAGGTTTTACTGCTAACCTACAAAGCATTACATGGGCTTGCTCCTACCTATCTTTCCGATTTGGTCCTGCCGTACATACCTACACGTACGCTACGGTCACAAGACGCAGGCCTCCTAATTGTCCCTAGAATTTCTAAGCAAACGGCTGGAGGTAGGGCTTTCTCCTATAGAGCTCCATTTTTATGGAATGGTCTGCCTACCCATGTGAGAGACGCAGACTCAGTCTCAACCTTTAAGTCTTTACTGAAGACTTATCTCTTCAGTAGGTCCTATGATTAAGTATAGTCTGGCCCAGGAGTGTGAAGGTGAACGGAAAGGCTGGAGCAACGAACCGCCCTTGCTGTCTCTGCCTTGCCGGTTCCCCTCTTTCCACTGGGATTCTCTGCCTCTAACCCTTTTACAGGGGCTGAGTCACTGGCTTACTGGTGTTCTTCCATGCCGTCCATGGGAGGGGTGCGTCACTTGAGTGGGTTGAGTCACTGACGTGGTCTTCCTGTCTGGGTTGGCACCCCCCTTGGGTTGTGCCATGGCGGAGATCGTTGTGGGCTATACTCGGCCTTGTCTTAGGACGGTAAGTTGGTGGTTGGAGACATCCCTCTAGTGGTGTGGGGGCTGTGCTTTGGCAAAGTGGGTGGGGTTATATCCTGCCTGTTTGGCCCTGTCCGGGGTATCATCGGATGGGGCCACAGTGTCTTCTGATCCCTCCTGTCTCAGCCTCCAGTATTTATGCTGCAGTAGTTTATGTGTCGGGGGGCTAGGGTCAGTCTGTTACATCTGGAGTATTTCTCTTGTCTTATCCGGTGTCCTGTGTGAATTTAAATATGCTCTCTCTAATTCTCTCTTTCTCTCTTTCTGTCTTTCTCTCGGAGGACCTGAGCCCTAGGACCATGCCTCAGGACTACCTGGTATGATGACTCCTTGCTGTCCCCAGTCCACCTGGCCGTGCTGCTGCTCCAGTTTCAACTGTTCTGCCTGCGGCTATGGAACCCTGACCTGTTCACCGGACGTGCTTGTTGCACCCTCGACAACTACTATGATTATTATTATTTGACCATGCTGGTCATTTATGAACATTTTAACATTTTAACATCTTGACCATGTTCTGTTATAATATCCACCCTGCACAGCCAGAAGAGGACTGGCCACCCCTCATAGCCTGGTTCCTCTCTAGGTTTCTTCCTAGGTTTTTGGCCTTTCTAGGGAGTTTTTCCTAGGGAGTGCTTCTTTCACATGCTTTGCTTGCTGTTTGGGGTTTTAGGCTGGGTTTCTGTACAGCACTTTGAGATATCAGCTGATGTACGAAGGGCTATATAAAAATACATTTGATTTGAAAATTTGAATACCAGGCCCTGAGCTACTGACTGACTGTCTCCTTGTGCCCTGAGAGAGAGAGAGAACAGTAACCAGTCAATACCAGGCCCTGAACTACTGACTGACTGACTGTCTCCTTGTTCCCTGAGAGAGAAAGAGAGAGAGAGAGAGAGAGAGAGAGAGAGAGAGAGAGAGAGAGAGAGAGAGAGAGAGAGAGAACAGTAACCAGTCAATACCAGGCCCTGAACTACTGTCTGACTGGCTCCTTGTGCCCTGAGAGAGAGAGAGAACAGTAACCAGTCAATACCAGGCCCTGAACTACTGACTGACTGACTGTCTCCTTGTGCCCTGAGAGAGAGAGAGAGAGAGAGAGAGAGAGAGAGAGAGAGAGAGAACAGTAACCAGTCAATACCAGGCCCTGAACTACTGTCTGACTGTCTCCTTGTGCCCTGAGAGAGAGAGAGAACAGTAACCAGTCAATACCAGGCCCTGAACTACTGACTGACTGACTGTCTCCTTGTGCCCTGAGAGAGAGAGAGAACAGTAACCAGTCAATACCAGGCACTGAGTTACTGACTGACTGTCTCCTTGTGCCCTGAGAGAGAGAGAGAGAACAGTAACCAGTCAATACCAGGCCCTGAACTACTGACTGACTGACTGTCTCCTTGTGCCCTGAGAGAGAGAGAGAGAGAGAGAGAGAGAGAGAGAGAGAGAGAGAGAGAGAGAGAGAGAGAGAGAGAGAGAGAGAGAGAGAACAGTAACCAGTCAATACCAGGCCCTGAACTACTGTCTGACTGGCTCCTTGTGCCCTAGGAGAGAGAGAGAGAGAGAGAGAGAGAGAGAGAGAGAGAGAGAGAGAGAGAGAGAGAGACTTTGACTTTTTGTCTTTCTTTACTGAAACATTCTCATTTCATTTAAAACTCACCACCCAACCTCCCCCTTAAAAATAAAACCAAAAATACATCCTGTAATGCATACATGTACCATACTCACCTTTCCAGCAACCACATGATACAAGCCAACATCACAATACTCAAGACAATACCCACTCCTACAACCGTATATCCAAAACATCTTCCCCAGCTATACAGACAGCCCCCCCAACACACCATATCTCCTGAAACATCTCCACACTTTTTATCATTTTATAGAACTCAAACTCAACCCTAAGGCGCGCAGAGACCATCCCATTAAACACTAGTAAAGGGTCTGTTATCCCCCCACCTTTGACCCTGTTCCTCCTTGTTAGCCAAATAGCTAACTTTGCCTGAGCAAACAGAAAATTCAACAAAACACATTTTTCCTTCTCCTTACTTGAATACCTGTATCCCATTATGAACACCCCAACAGTAAAGACCACCCCCAACCTCTCACACAGACATTCCAACAGAGACATTAATGGCATTAATCTGGTGCACACAGAAAACACATGAATCACAGTTTCTTTCATTTTACAGAAATGACACTCCTGCCCGACTCCCGGTTCAACCCGTGCCAACCAGCTGTTAGTGGCCAGGGCTCCATGTAGAACCCTCCACTGGAGGTCCCCTGACCTCTTTGGTACTGGGGGTTTGTAGAGCCCCCTCCATCTAAAACCCACCATACTCTCCACCCCACATACCCCCTGCCACTGATGTGCCTTCACTCCTGTTAGGCTCCTAATGTTCCTCACCTTAACACAGAGGTTGTAGAGGGCTTTACCTCCCACCCCTTCAAACTCCCCCAGGCTCGGAGTGTTAAAATCTAACAAGTCCTCCAGACCACCTTGCCAGTCTCCAGTCTCTGCCGTCACCTGCAGTGGCGGAAACATTGGTGGCCCCTCTCCCTTTGGCTGCTCAAACATCCCCCTTACCGGCTCAGACAGTGCCTCCTGGACCTCCTCCAGGAATCTCTCCAGCAGCCTAAGAGACGTTATTCCTGTTTGCTGTGCCAAGACTTCCGGGCTTTTCCACCCCTCCTCTCCCAGGAGTCTCAAGTCACCCAGCCTTTTTACACCCCCTGCCATCAGTTGCCTCTGCAGGGTGGCCGACTGGACCGATCTCAAAGGGATGGCTGGGTTGTGGAAGATAGGCTCCTCCCACACCCACAGCCCAGGCTCCACACCCCCTTCTCGTGTGTGCCTTAGCAGCTGCCAGGCCCTCAGCACCGCAGAGTAAAAATCGGAGAGACCTGCTGTACTCAGCCTCTCCAGCTTCATGAGGAACAGCTGCCGGTCCAACCCTAAATCTCCAGCTCTCCTCAGCAGCGCCATGCTGGTTCCCTCCAGCCAACATCAGTATGGTACAGCAGTCTCTGTGCCGCCTTTAGCCGGAAAGCAGCCATCCTGCTCTCCAGTTCCACCAGGCCCTGTCCTCCTTCGTGGACGGTCATATACAACACCGCCGCCCTCAGCCAGTGATGGCCCGACCAGAAGAAGTCCACCAGCTTGCGTTGCAGGTCTGCGAGCAGACCGGCGGGGGGGTTGAGGACAGCCAGTTTATGCCACAGGGAGGATGCCACCAGGTTGTTAATTATCAGCACCCTCCCTCTATATGACACTTGGGACAGGAGCCACCTCCACCTGGCCAGTCTTGACACCACTGCCTGTGACAGCCCCTCCCAGTTCTTCCTGACCCACCTCTCCGAGCCCAGGTACACCCCCCAACACTTTAAGCCCTTCACAACCCCACTGCAAACCCCCTGGAAGCAGAGGAGGAGCCCTATCCCCCCATGCCCCACATAACAGAGCTTTGCTCTTGCCCCAGTTTACCTTAGCTGATGAAGCTCCCTCGTACACCTTCAGACTGGTCTCCAGTGCCTGCATATCTTGACCATCCCTGACCATCACAGAGACATCATCTGCATATGCTGACACTGCTATGCCTGTCACCACACCCATACCTGTCCAGCACACTCCCTGCAGTCTCCTGCGTAGCAGGCCTAAAAAAGGCTCAATGGCTAATGTGTATAACTGCCCAGATAGAGGGCATCCTTGTCTAATGCCCCGTCTCACCCAGACTGGCCTACTGAGCCCCCCTCCCACCTTAACCATACATGATGCCCCAGCATACAACAGCTTCACACAGGTCAAAAAACTCCTCCCAAACCCAAACACAGACATCACATTAAACAGATATTCATGGTCCACTCTGTCAAAAGCCTTCTCTTGATCTAAAGAGACCAGTCCAAAGTTCACATTAGAACCTCTCGACAAGTCCAACATGTCCCTAATTAAGAACAGGTTGTCCGTGATTGAGCGTCCCGGTACACAATATGTTTGGTCCTTATGTACTATCGAGTCCAAGTGGGACTTCAGTCTGTTAGAGAGGACCTTGGCAAATATCTTGTAGTCCGCACAGAGCAATGCCACAGGCCTCCAGTTCTTAAGTTCACACAAGTCCCCTTTTTTGGGCAGGAGAGTCAGAGCCGCCCGACGGCAGCTCATCGGCAACTCTCCTACCCCGATGCATTCACGCAACACGCAAAAGAAGTCCTGTCCAATTATTCCCCAGAATTTTTTATAAAACTCCACTGGGAGTCCATCGACCCCCGGTGCACGACCGGGGACATCTGGGTTACGGCCTCTGCCAGTTCATGGGACAACAGAGGAACGTCCAAATCGTCCCTCTGTGCCAGAGAGAGTTTAGGGAGTTCTGTGAACAAGACCTGAGCACACAAAGGATCACACTCTTCTGCCCTATACAATTCAGTATAAAACTCCACAGTCCGCTCCCGCATCTCACCCACCACAGAGGTCACCCGCCCATCAGACAGCCGTAGACAATGCATACCCTTGGCTTCACTGCTCTGTCTTTCCAAACCAAAGAAGAAGGAGCTGGGAGCATCCATCTCCTTGAGCATGGAGAATCTAGCTCTTACAAGTGCTCCCTTTGCTTTAACCTGGAAAAAACTGCCCAGGTCCCTGCGTAATTCAGCTAAATTAGCCTGGAGGCCTACATTGCCTTGCCCCACCATCTCTACCTCCATCTCACTAATACACCGCTCTAGTTCCCCCAATACTCTCCTAGCCTCTGAGGATGAGAGAGCTGTGTATTGTTGACAGAAAAGCCGAATTTGGATTTTCCCCACATCCCACCATTGGCTCAGAGACTCATACTCCTCTATTTGCTGCCTCCACCTTTCCCAGAAGGTCTGGAAACCTGCGCAAAAAGTGGCATCTTGTAAGAGCTTTACATTGAATTTCCAATAGGATGCCTGCCGGGGCCCTGGTGAAATAGACAGCCGAGCCATGGTTATGTGATGATCGGAAAACCCCACCGGGAGAATGGTAGCGCCCAACAGCCTATTGCTCCGATTCCTAGACATATAAAACCGATCAAGTCGGGCTGCACTCACCCTAGCCCCAAAAACCTTCACCCATGTGTACTGTCTTGTGTTCGGATGTTTAGTTCTCCAAACATCCACTAAGTCGAACTGATTAATAATGTCCCTTAACACTCCCACTGACACTGAATGAGGCTCTTCCCCATTTCTGTCTTTTGTAAAATCCATTGTGCAGTTCCAGTCCCCTCCGACCACCAGTGTCTCCTCAGGCGCTACCTGTGAGAGTTCCTGTCTAAGACTCCCAAATAGAACCCCTCTTTCTCTCCCTGTGTTAGGCGCATACACATTTATAAAGACAAAACCCATGTTGTTAATTTCTGCTTTAACAACAAGGAGCCTACCCCTACACACCTCCTTTGAGGAGCACATTTTTACAGACAGACCCGGTGCAAAAAGGACTGCCACTCCTGCACTAAGATTTGTCCCATGGCTCAACACACTTGCCCCTTTCCACCAGAGCCCCCAATCGACTTCATTCAACACATCACTATGTGTCTCCTGCAGAAACAACACCTGTACTTTTTTTGTTTTACATATTCACCCAACACACTCATCTTTCCCGCATCTCTGGCGCCATTTATATTGAGCGAGCCTACCCGTAGAGTCTCCATAAGAAGTGGGAGAAAAGCCAGCAGAGAAAAAAGACCAATAGCAAAGCTCAAAAGTCCCAGTGTCAGAAAGAAAGTATACATCTAAACAGTGTCCGAAGGTAAACCCTTACGCACTGTTGTGACCCACTTCCTCAACCTAAACCGTTTCCTGGGTGAGAGGACACCATGCCCCTCATTTTTCACAGCATGTTGTACTGATCGTACAAACTTTCTTGAATCAGGGAAAAAAGCCTCAAGATTAACTTTTTTTCCCTTGGTCTCATTCAGGAACCTTGTCAGTTCTCTCAATGTGTACTTAGACCCCTCTGCTTGACTGGCTGTCAGCTCCGGGCCTATTGAAGAGGAGTCTGAAAAAATATCTCCTCATCCTCTTCCTCAGACTCACTTTCCTCCTCATCTCTATCTCCCACCCTGACCACCTGCTCTTCCTCTCTGGTCATGGCATCTCCCACAGCAACAGGCAAAATTTCCATTGTGCCTTTAACCACACCCTTTTCCTTTTCCGCTTGGCACCCTCCTCCTCCCCCCTAGTCTCTTACACTTCCCCACTATACTCTCCTCATCCACTAGCATAACCTGACTAGACCTAGCATCCTCTACACCACCCTCCATAGCATGACTAGGCCCAGCATCATTCACACCATCCTCCATATCATAGCTAAGCCCAGCCTCAGCTACCCCACCATCTCTAGCCTGACTAGGCTTAGCCTCCACTACCCCACCATCTCTAGCCTGACTAGACCCAGCCTCCGCTACACCACCATCTCTAGCCTGACTAGACCCAGCCTCCACTACACCACCATCTCTAGTCTGACTAGACCCAGCCTCCTCTACCCCACCATCTCTAGTCTGACTAGACCCAGCCTCCGCTACCCCACCATCTCTAGCCTGACTATGCTTAGCCTCCACTACCCCACCATCTCTAGCCTGACTAGACCCAGCCTCCGCTACACCACCATCTCTAGCCTGACTAGACCCAGCCTCCACTACACCACCATCTCTAGTCTGACTAGACCCAGCCTCCTCTACCCCACCATCTCTTGCCTTACTAGACCCAGCCTCAGCTACCCCACCATCCCTGGTATGACTAGGCCCAGCCTCTGCTGTCTGCATCTCATTTCCCCCTGCACTTTGACCTCGATTTCCCCCACCGGCGCTTGTACCCTCACTTTGTCTACGGCCTTTATGTGGGCACGCAAAGCTCTTATGCCCCAAATCCCCACACTCAAAACACCGTAGACTGTCTGTGCTGGCAAACCCCTGCATAGAGCCCCTCCCCATGCCTCACTTTAAAATGCACATTTAGCTGTTGCTCATTGTTGTTCAGGAACATAAACACTTGCCTCCGGAACGAAACAACGTGCTTAACAGCAGCTGCCTGAAAACCTGCCGACAGTACACGAAACCCGCTAGCAAACTTACCAAAACGACTCAGCTCTTTCCTGATTTGATCGTCCGTAATAAACGGAGGTAAATTTGCAACAACTACTCTTGTCGAAGGGGGTAGAAAGAGGTAAAACTGGCACCAACACATCCCTTACAAATATTCCGCTAGCAATTAGCCTACCAACCAAATTTTCTCTTTTCATGAACACCACCACCGCTTTGTTCATTCTAGAAGCAGAATGTATAAATTCAGCTCCTACCTGTTCGCTGACCGCGAGCAGAACCTCCTCCACCTTAACTCCATTCTCAGGAACACACCTGAATCCATGCCGTATCGACAGCGTCTCCTCCGCGCTAGGCTGAGAAGCCATCGCGCATACCACACCTTGCAAACCCCAGAAACCTTACTCTGTCTTCTTCCACCCTAACTCTGAAAAAAAACGGTGGATACCGCTAAAACAAATATTGCATTAACCCTCCACCATAGAAAAAAAAATGTAAGAAAAAGATCAAGAAAAGAGTCTAGAAAGTTAGTTAGGACAGAGTCCTCCGCACCAAACACTCAAACTCCAAAAAACTCCCAGCATGCAGAGAGAGAGAGAGAGAGAGAGAGAGAGAGAGAGAGAGAGAGAGAGAGAGAGAGAGAGAGAGAGAGAGAACAGTAACCAGTCAATACCAGGCCCTGAACTACTGTCTGACTGGCTCCTTGTGCCCTGAGAGAGAGAGAGAACAGTAACCAGTCAATACCAGGCACTGAACTACTGACTGACTGTCTCCTTGTGCCCTGAGAGAGAGAGAGAGAGAACAGTAACCAGTCAATACCAGGCCCTGAGCTACTGACTGACTGACTGTCTCCTTGTGCCCTGAGAGAGAGAGAGAACAGTAACCAGTCAATACCAGGCCCTGAACTACTGACTGACTGTCTCCTTGTGCCCTGAGAGAGAGAGAGAGAGAGAGAGAGAGAGAGAGAGAGAGAGAGAGAGAGAGAGAGAGAGAGAGAGAGAGAGAGAGAGAGAGAGAGAGAGAGAGAGAGAGAACAGTAACCAGTCAATACCAGGCCCTGAGTTACTGACTGAGTGACTGTCTCTCTCAGGCCTCCAGGATTAAGCACACTCCAACTGAGTAGATTCCAGTTGCATATGTAGTGCACTAATTTGATCAGAGCCTTATATAGGAAACAGGGTACCATTTGGAACAGAACTGCGATCTATTGTCTCACATCTCGCTGAACCACAGTTTCCGTATCCAGCTGCTGGCAAAGTATCAGGGCATTGTCTGTCAGTGTGATGGATGGACTATCAATCCTGGTTCTTTATTCCATTCGCTCTACCTGGTGGTGGACAGTAGGGGGCAGTATGTTTCTCCCAGGAAGACGCTTGCTTCTTGATTCCATCCCACAGCACAGGAACAACAGCTGAGGGGAATTCAGCTGTTTGCAGGTAAAGCGTACGTGAAGAGTACTTGTAGGCTATACGAGGCAAAACCAGATATGACTGTAAATCAAAGACGAAATCTAAATGACCAGATTAGCCCACTGTAACAACAGATGTGTGACTAATCTAGTTAATGAGTGCGACCGATATGAGAACGATTGAAGATTGTTCTCCACCATTGATGCCTTTCAGAGAATACATACAATAGAGATATCTGGACGATCAGTCACTCCATGTAGCAGACACCTGGACAATCAGTCACTCCATCTAGCAGACACCTGGACAATCAGTCACTCCATCTAGCAGACACCTGGACAATCAGTCACTCCATCTAGCAGACACCTGGACAATCAGTCACTCCATCTAGCAGACACCTGGACAATCAGTCACTCCATCTAGCAGACACCTGGACAATCAGTCACTCCATCTAGCAGACACCTGGACAATCAGTCACTCCATCTAGCAGACACCTGGACAATCAGTCACTCCATCTAGCAGACACCTGGACAATCAGTCACTGCATCTAGCAGACACCTGGACAATCAGTCACTCCTCTAGCAGACACCTGGACAATCAGTCACTCCATCTAGCAGACACCTGGACAATCAGTCACTCCATCTAGCAGACACCTGGACAATCAGTCACTCCATCTAGCAGACACCTGGACAATCAGTCACTCCATCTAGCAGACACCTGGACAATCAGTCACTCCATCTAGCAGACACCTGGACAATCAGTCACTCCTCTAGCAGACACCTGGACAATCAGTCACTCCATGTAGCAGACACCTGGATAACTAGTCAGATACCATCTCAATATCAGGGTCTATATAGTGCACTACTTTTGACCTGAGTCCTATGGGTCTATACAGTGCACTACTTTTGACCTGAGCCCTATGGGTCTATATAGTGTACTACTTTTGACCTGAGCCCTATGGGTCTATACAGTGCACTACTTTTAACCTGAGCCCTATGGGTCTATACAGTGCACTACTATATAGTGCGCTAGGGTTGTCATGATACCAGTATCGCGATATGTAGAGGTATCGTGGCAAAGAAACACAACAGGAAGCAGACTAAATTTCCTGAGGAAAACAGTCGTAATGTTGGAGACCAGCAGCCCGTCGTCACCCAGAATCACACGTTTCTTTCCTATAGAAGACAATGTTACATACACTAGGTTTCAAAGGACCTAAGAGCTCGGTCTGCGTTGGGTTATCATAGCATCACCATACTGGTATGGGATTACATAGTGAAGAGGGTTACATGTGAGACGTAGCCCTAGTCTTCATTATCTCTGCTTGAACAGAGCCCAATTGTACAGGTGAGGATGGCTCTCTACGTCTCTAGCTGGGTCTCTAGCTGGGTCTCTAGCTGGGTCTCTAGCTGGGTCTCTAGCTGGGTCTCTACGTCTCTAGCTGGGTCTCTAGCTGGGTCTCTAGCTGGGTCTCTAGCTGGGTCTCTAGCTGGGTCTCTAGCTGGGTCTCTAGGTGGGTCTCTAGCTGGGTCTCTAGCTGGGTCTCTAGTCTCTAGCTGGGTCTCTAGTCTCTAGCTGGGTCTCTAGCTGGGTCTCTAGCTGGGTCTCTAGCTGGGTCTCTAGCTGGGTCTCTAGTCTCTAGCTGGGTCTCTAGCTGGGTCTCTAGCTGGGTCTCTAGCTGGGTCTCTAGCTGGGTCTCTAGCTGGGTCTCTAGGTGGGTCTCTAGCTGGGTCTCTAGCTGGGTCTCTAGTCTCTAGCTGGGTCTCTAGCTGGGTCTCTAGCTGGGTCTCTAGCTGGGTCTCTAGCTGGGTCTCTAGTCTCTAGCTGGGTCTCTAGCTGGGTCTCTAGCTGGGTCTCTAGCTGGGTCTCTAGTCTCTAGCTGGGTCTCTAGCTGGGTCTCTAGCTGGGTCTCTAGCTGGGTCTCTAGTCTCTAGCTGGGTCTCTAGCTGGGTCTCTAGTCTCTAGCTGGGTCTCTAGCTGGGTCTCTAGCAGTGTCTCTAGCTGGGTCTCTAGCTGGGTCTCTAGCTGGGTCTCTAGTCTCTAGCTGGGTCTCTAGCTGGGTCTCTAGCTGGGTCTCTAGCTGGGCCTCTAGCTGGGTCTCTAGTCTCTAGCTGGGTCTCTAGCTGGGTCTCTAGCTGGGACTCTAGCTGGGTCTCTAGCTGGGTCTCTAGTCTCTAGCTGGGTCTCTAGCTGGGTCTCTAGCTGGGTCTCTAGCTGGGTCTCTAGCTGGGTCTCTAGTCTCTAGCTGGGTCTCTAGCTGGGTCTCTAGCTGGGTCTCTAGCTGGGTCTCTAGTCTCTAGATGGGCCTCTAGCTGGGTCTCTAGCTGGGTCTCTAGCTGGGTCTCTAGCTGGGTCTCTAGACTCTAGATGGGCCTCTAGATGGGCCTCTAGCTGGGTCTCTAGCTGGGTCTCTAGCTGGGTCTCTAGCTGGGTCTCTAGCTGGGCCTCTAGCTGGGTCTCTAGCTGGGTCTCTAGCTGGGTCTCTAGCTGGGTCTCTAGCTGGGTCTCTAGTCTCTAGATGGGCCTCTAGCTGGGTCTCTAGCTGGGTCTCTAGCTGGGTCTCTAGTCTCTAGATGGGCCTCTAGCTGGGTCTCTAGCTGGGTCTCTAGCTGGGTCTCTAGCTGGGTCTCTAGCTGGGTCTCTAGACTCTAGATGGGCCTCTAGATGGGCCTCTAGCTGGTCTCTAGCTGGGTCTCTAGCTGGGTCTCTAGCTGGGTCTCTAGCTGGGTCTCTAGTCTCTAGATGGGCCTCTAGCTGGGTCTCTAGCTGGGTCTCTAGCTGGGTCTCTAGCTGGGTCTCTAGACTCTAGATGGGCCTCTAGATGGGCCTCTAGCTGGGTCTCTAGCTGGGTCTCTAGCTGGGTCTCTAGCTGGGCCTCTAGCTGGGTCTCTAGCTGGGCCTCTAGCTGGGTCTCTAGCTGGGTCTCTAGCTGGGCCTCTAGCTGGGCCTCTAGCTGGGTCTCTAGCTGGGTCTCTAGCTGGGTCTCTAGATGGGTCTCTAGCTGGGCCTCTAGCTGGGCCTCTAGCTGGGCCTCTAGCTGGGTCTCTAGCTGGGTCTCTAGCTGGGTCTCTAGCTGGGTCTCTAGATGGGCCTCTAACTGGGCCTCTAGCTGGGTCTCTAGCTGGGTCTCTAGCTGGGTCTCTAGCTGGGTCTCTAGATGGGTCTCTAGCTGGGCCTCTAGCTGGGTCTCTAGCTGGGTCTCTAGCTGGGTCTCTAGATGGGTCTCTAGCTGGGCCTCTAGATGGGTCTCTAGCTGGGTCTCTAGCTGGGTCTCTAGATGGGTCTCTAGCTGGGTCTCTAGCTGGGTCTCTAGATGGGTCTCTAGCTGGGTCTCTAGCTGGGTCTCTAGCTGGGTCTCTAGCAGGGTTCTCTAGCTGGGTCTCTAGCTGGGCCTCTAGCTGGGACTCTAGCTGGGTCTCTAGCTGGGTCTCTAGATGGGTCTCTAGATGGGTCTCCAGCTGGGTCTCTAGCTGGGTCTCTAGCTGGGTCTCTATCTGGGTCTCTAGCTGGGCCTCTAGCTGGGTCTCTAGCTGGGTCTCTAGCTGGGTCTCTAGCTGGGTCTCTAGATGGGTCTCTAGCTGGGTCTCCAGCTGGGTCTCTAGCTGGGTCTCTAGCTGGGTCTCTAGCTGGGTCTCTAGCTGGGCCTCTAGCTGGGTCTCTAGCTGGGTCTCTAGCTGGGTCTCTAGTCTCTAGCTGGGTCTCTAGTCTCTAGCTGGGTCTCTAGCTGGGTCTCTAGCTGGGTCTCTAGCTGGGTCTCTAGATGGGTCTCTAGATGGGTCTCTAGATGGGTCTCTAGCTGGGTCTCTAGATGGGTCTCTAGCTGGGTCTCTAGATGGGTCTCTAGATGGGTCTCTAGCTGGGTCTCTAGCTGGGTCTCTAGATGGGCCTCTAGCTGGGTCTCTAGCTGGGTCTCTATTCTCTAGCTGGGTCTCTAGTCTCTAGCTGGGTCTCTAGCTGGGTCTCTAGCTGGGTCTCTAGCTGGGCCTCTAGCTGGGTCTCTAGTCTCTAGCTGGGTCTCTAGCTGGGTCTCTAGCTGGGTCTCTAGATGTGTCTCTAGCTGGGTCTCTAGCTGGGTCTCTAGATGGGTCTCTAGCTGGGTCTCTAGCTGGGTCTCTAGCTGGGACTCTAGCTGGGTCTCTAGCTGGGTCTCTAGCTGGGTCTCTAGCTGGGTCTCTAGCTGGGTCTCTAGCTGGGTCTCTAGATGGGTCTCTAGATGGGTCTCTAGATGGGTCTCTAGCTGGGTCTCTAGCTGGGTCTCTAGATGGGCCTCTAGCTGGGTCTCTAGCTGGGTCTCTAGCTGGGTCTCTAGTCTCTAGATGGGTCTCTAGCTGGGTCTCTAGCTGGGTCTCTAGTCTCTAGCTGGGTCTCTAGCTGGGTCTCTAGCTGGGTCTCTAGCTGGGTCTCTAGCTGGGTCTCTAGTCTCTAGATGGGTCTCTAGATGGGTCTCTAGCTGGGTCTCTAGCTGGGTCTCTAGCTGGGTCTCTAGCTGGGTCTCTAGCTGGGTCTCTAGTCTCTAGCTGGGTCTCTAGCTGGGTCTCTAGCTGGGTCTCTAGATGGGTCTCTAGCTGGGTCTCTAGCTGGGTCTCTAGCTGGGTCTCTAGCTGGGTCTCTAGCTGGGCCTCTAGCTGGGTCTCTAGCTGGGTCTCTAGCTGGGTCTCTAGTCTCTAGATGGGGCTCTAGTCTCTAGCTGGGTCTCTAGCTGGGTCTCTAGCTGGGTCTCTAGATGGGTCTCTAGATGGGTCTCTAGCTGGGTCTCTAGATGGGTCTCTAGCTGGGTCTCTAGATGGGTCTCTAGATGGGTCTCTAGATGGGTCTCTAGCTGGGTCTCTAGCTGGGTCTCTAGATGGGCCTCTAGCTGGGTCTCTAGCTGGGCCTCTAGCTGGGTCTCTAGCTGGGTCTCTAGCTGGGCCTCTAGCTGTGTCTCTAGCTGGGTCTCTAGCTGGGTCTCTAGTCTCTAGCTGGGTCTCTAGTCTCTAGCTGGGTCTCTAGCTGGGTCTCTAGCTGGGTCTCTAGCTGGGTCTCTAGCTGGGTCTCTAGATGGGTCTCTAGATGGGTCTCTAGATGGGTCTCTAGCTGGGTCTCTAGATGGGTCTCTAGCTGGGTCTCTAGATGGGTCTCTAGATGGGTCTCTAGATTGGTCTCTAGCTGGGTCTCTAGCTGGGTCTCTAGATGGGCCTCTAGCTGGGTCTCTAGCTGGGTCTCTAGTCTCTAGCTGGGTCTCTAGTCTCTAGCTGGGTCTCTAGATGGGTCTCTAGCTGGGCCTCTAGCTGGGTCTCTAGCTGGGTCTCTAGCTGGGTCTCTAGCTGGGTCTCTATCTGGGTCTCTAGATGGGTCTCTAGCTGGGTCTCTAGATGGGTCTCTAGATGGGTCTCTAGCTGGGTCTCTAGCTGGGTCTCTAGCTGGGTCTCTAGATGGGTCTCTAGCTGGGTCTCTAGATGGGTCTCTAGATGGGTCTCTAGATTGGTCTCTAGCTGGGTCTCTAGCTGGGTCTCTAGATGGGCCTCTAGCTGGGTCTCTAGCTGGGTCTCTAGTCTCTAGCTGGGTCTCTAGTCTCTAGCTGGGTCTCTAGCTGGGTCTCTAGCTGGGTCCTCTAGCTGGGTCTCTAGTCTCTAGCTGGGTCTCTAGCTGGGTCTCTAGCTGGGCCTCTAGCTGGGTCTCTAGCTGGGTCTCTAGCTGGGTCTCTAGCTGGGTCTCTAGCTGGGTCTCTAGATGGGTCTCTAGCTGGGTCTCTAGATGGGTCTCTAGCTGGGTCTCTAGATGGGTCTCTAGCTGGGTCTCTAGCTGGGTCACTAGCTGGGTCTCTAGCTGGGTCTCTAGCTGGGCCTCTAGCTGGGTCTCTAGCTGGGTCTCTAGCTGGGTCTCTAGTCTCTAGCTGGGTCTCTAGTCTCTAGCTGGGTCTCTAGCTGGGTCTCTAGCTGGGTCTCTAGCTGGGTCTCTAGCTGGGTCTCTAGATGGGTCTCTAGATGGGTCTCTAGATGGGTCTCTAGTCTCTAGCTGGGTCTCTAGTCTCTAGCTGGGTCTCTAGCTGGGTCTCTAGCTGGGTCTCTAGATGGGTCTCTAGCTGGGTCTCTAGCTGGGTCTCTAGATGGGTCTCTAGCTGGGTCTCTAGCTGGGTCTCTAGCTGGGTCTCTAGATGGGTCTCTAGCTGGGTCTCTAGCTGGGCCTCTAGCTGGGTCTCTAGCTGGGTCTCTAGCTGGGTCTCTAGATGGGTCTCTAGATGGGTCTCTAGCTGGGTCTCTAGCTGGGTCTCTAGCTGGGTCTCTAGATGGGTCTCTAGCTGGGTCTCTAGCTGGGTCTCTAGCTGGGTCTCTAGCTGGGTCTCTAGCTGGGTCTCTAGTCTCTAGCTGGGTCTCTAGTCTCTAGCTGGGACTCTAGCTGGGTCTCTAGATGGGTCTCTAGCTGGGCCTCTAGCTGGGTCTCTAGCTGGGTC